>NC_081559.1:31225876-31322023 GCF_022355385.1 Mustela nigripes | reverse complement strand
ATAGCTATAAATTCTATATACATATAACACACATACAGGTTTTTCTGTGCATCCATGTACATATATATGCATGTATTATATATATATGCATGCATGTATATATAATCATAGCTATAAATTCTATATACATATAACACACATACAGGTTTTTCTGTGCATCCAAGTACATATGTATATGTACAATGTGTATATATTTTGCATTAGGATGTTTGTATGCTTATAAATCTAGGCTTTTTAATTTTAGTTCTTTTCTTATTCCACTTTCCATCTATTTAGACAAAGCTGGGGAATGGGTGGGCAGTCAGGTACAGACGTGAAGAAGGAGCAAGGTAGATGTTTGGCTACTGGGAACAGGTTCTGGAGACTTCAATGACTTCTCCTTGGAAGATACTCCTGTAAGAACTGGTACCTTCATGGCTGGGGCAGGCTGTGAGTAGAGGTTCCCCCAAGAAGGGTGATTCCTTAAGAAGGTGTAACCCCACTACCAGCGATTCTAGAATCAAAAGGGGCATGAAGTGGTCATTTATAGGCATAGGTCACTTGTAAGTGAAATTTTAAGAGGCGATTGCTTGTTTTGGAAATTTGTGGTATCTCATATTTTGAGGCTTAAAACACAAGACATTCATGGGGTTGCGGTGTGGGGTAACTGTGAGGACAGCAGGAGCAGCTGAATGATGGAGTAATTAATGTCTCAAGGTCAATTTCATCTTCAAGATTTGTGGTTCTGTGGTTTCGCTTTGATTTTTTTTCTTTCTGTAGTAAAACTTGTTATAGAAGTGATGGAAATATATGGACCCTTTTATGAGGACTTCAAGTCAATGAAAAGCACCATTGAGTCTTTTGACAGTTTACATTATTTAACTCAAATGTGTATTTTAAATTTTTGTGGTGAGAAATTATATATATTTGCTTTTTTAAAGAAATGTTGTAGGGATGCCTGTGACATCTTAAGCCCCCTAAAGCTGTTTTAATATTTGGGTACATTAATAAATTATCTATAACTTGTAGTGTATAGAATTTGATGCTCCCTGTCCAAATGAGTGGAAACACACACACACACACACACACACAAACCAGGCAAAGGCCTTGCTTTTTTCATTTTCTACTTTTTAAGAATTGTCAAAACCTCTTTGTTTCCTTTCCCAGAGTGGACCCTGCAGGCAGAAAGAGTAGGGTAATTTTAGAAATGGGTGATACATAGGAGGCCCAAACTGGGGAGGTCATGACCTAAGGCTTCTATAAGTGAAGAGTTTCTATTTTGGGAGAGCAGTGTTTGTGACGTGCCCTGATTATCTGCAGATCTGACAACGCTGGGTGTCACCATTGGCCTCCAACCTCGTTTTCCTATGGGCTTCCCTGAGATAAAAGACCCTAGCGAGGTCCTTCCGAGAGCGCTTTTCTCTTTCTGCACTTCTGCCTTCTAGTTTCTCCCATATTCTGACTTATCTTAGGATCTTTTGTTAAATCACATGTGTCTATATATATATCTCCTTGTCACTGCTGAAAATGTCTAGCTTTCCAACCCCCTCCCCCCAATTTGATGCAGATTCTGAATTTTGAGTTTCCAGAGAGAACCTTCCTTTGAATAATAAGGATCTCGAGAAAGGGCATTGCCTCTGAAATTTCTTTTCCCTTCAGGCTCTGTATCTCTAGTTTGAACTTTTCAGCTATTGGACAAGAGCAAAAGTTAATAGACTTTTAATGTTGGGAGCTAGTTGAAATGATTAGTTTTCATCATTTAAGAACTGTTAATAGCCAGTAGGTTTTAATTCAGCACGAAGCAGGTAGGGTGTGCATTTTTAAGGGCTCCCGGGACAAGGTAACATTTTAAACAAATAAGTGAAAGGACCTAGAAGATGAGATTCTGGCAGCTTCCAGAATCTCAGTGGAGGTTCCAACAAGTTAACTTTTAATCATGTGGTATGAAATAACTTCTTCCCAAAGAATGGGTCCATTTAGGCAATAGGATAGCCCTGTTTCCCACGATCAGAAAACACTACACAATGTTTCTGATCACATGGCTTCATAAATATATTTTATAGTTAAGTGTGTGGGACTAGAATTGGGTGGGTAACATTTTCTCACTCTAAAACTGTCAAGGCATGGAACTCTTTTTCTCCTGTGGTTTACGAAGTGTTCTGAGATACAAATTTACACACTCTTCTCAAAACAAGTGTGCTCATCAAGGTAAAGCTTGTAGTTCTTGGTAACCAGTTGTTGGGAATAAAAAGTCCCCAGGTGGAATCTGCAAGACAGGGGCTGGCAAACTTTTTTCTGTAAAAGGCTAGAGAATAAATATTTTATTTATTATTTAAATTTTTTTTCTTTTTTTGCAGGCCAAGGGGTGAAATTGTTGGTACTTCTACAAGAGAGAAAACATTTTTCACTAAGTTTTATTGACAAAACTAAAGATATAAAAACCATCATCACTGCGTACAATTCTTCAAAAATATTTATTTATTTTTTTAATTTTTAATTTTAATTTTTTTAAAAAAGATTTTATCTATTTATTTGACAGACAGAGATCATAAGTAGGTAGAGAGGCAGGGAGAAGCACACTCCCTGCCGAGCAGAAAGCCCAATGCAGGGCTTGATCCCAGGACTCTGGGATCACGATCTGAGCCGAAGGCAGAGGCTTTAACCCACTGAGCCACCCGGGCACCCCTGAAAAATATTTATTTATTTTAGAGAGAGAGAGAGAGAGCGCTCACGCATGTGTGTGCATGAGTTGGGGGGGGGGAGGGCCAGAGGGAGAGGGAGAGAGAGAATCTCAAGCAGACTCCCCAAAGGGCACGGGGCTGGATCCCTCCACCCTGAGATCATGACCTGAGCCAAAAGCGAGAGTCCAATGCTCAACCAGCTGAGCCACCCAGGCTCCCCACTGTGTATAATTTTTGTAATGTAGGTCTACTGATGACAAGAATGAGGGTTTTTAGGGAACGGGAGGAAGAGGATCATGTTTCACTTAACTGGGATTCAAAGTTAGCTGTCCACCATGGAATCAGTTGTAAATGTTTGTTTGTAAAAGCTGCTCTTAGCTCGTGGGCCCTAAGGAGCAGGTGGCCAACGGGATTTGGCCTGCAGATCCCATGCTAGGGGAACCCATATAGCCACCACTCTCTGCATGCTCTGTCTGGGTTTATTTCTGCCTGAGGAGACATTACAGAAGTAGAGAAATATCTATGTTCAAGGATGTGCACGTATAAAGCCAAAGTAGTAATTTATCTCCCACATTTTATTTTATTTTTTTTTTAATTTAAGAAGTATCGAGCATTCTGCACTTGCTCATGGTAGTAGGTTGGTAGGTTCTAGCTTCCTTTCTTTTCCAGTGAGTGGATCAGTCCCAGGACACCATTCTGCTAGGCCTGCACTGTGGCTGTCGAGAATACTAAGTGGCCTTTCTTAATGTTTTTAGTGCTGGCTGCATGTAGGGTGGTGGAGACAGCATGGGGAGGAGGGGTGACAGGTACCCACTCCTGGGCACTTGCATTGGAATGAACAGCTGACGTTTGCGGAACACGTGCTGGTGAGCCGTGACCAGGCTGAGCGCTCCACGCCCGTTGTTGAATTTAGTTCCTGCACTGACCCCTTGACACTCTGTTTTATCTTCAGTTCATAGATTGGAAGTAGAATCCTAGGTAATAGCAAATAATGACTGGGTCCTTAACTATGTGCCAGACTCAGCTCTCAGGGTTTTACGGGGCTTGTCTCATTTAAGTGCGGGGATACTATTGTATAGTATTGTATAGATGTGAACACTGAGGCGTAAAGAGAGAAGCAGATGCCTGCAGGTGCCCAGCTGGTTAGAGGCAGGGTGGGGCTTCAAACCCAGGCGGTCTCTGCTCCAGTGCCGGACACTTCACCTTGTGCTTTTTTAACCTTAGAAAGTATATGTTTCTTGCCCAAGCTTGCACGGGTCGTACATGGCCAAACTGAAATTTGAGTTTCAGGCGTCAGACTCCAGAACTCCTCTCAGTCCCTGCCGGACCCAGTGGCCCCCTGTCTTCTGGTTTGTCACCAGCATGGATCCCTCATTCATGAAGGATATGGTTCCAATGTAAGGAAAGAGTGGTAAAGAAAGAGTGTGGGGCTAGTTCACCGGGTGAGAAACACAGGAAGCAGAGAGAATAGAGCCCTGTTTTCACAGCGTCTCCCAATCCGCAGAGGGGAGGGAGTCGTACTGGATGGGTGCACCGAACGGTCAAGGGTTTGAACCAGGGAGGCCTGGCCAAACTGCTCGTTTCCTTGTCGATCTTGGGTAAATCACATTTCCTTTTTAATCCTCGATTTCCTTATCTCTAAAATGGTAACTAACAAGAAATTGAATGAGAACCTGTTTAAAATATTCTTGTCTTCTGTGATATATAGTTTTCAGAAGGAGCTTGGCCAGGCTATAGCGCCCAGTGATTTAATCAAACATGAACTGAGATGTTGGTGTGAAGGCATTTTCTAGATGTGGTCAACACTGACAGTTAGTTGACTATCTAGAAAAGAGATCATCCTTGACAATGTGGATGGGCTTCCTCTAATCAGGTGAAGGCTAGAAGAGCAAACACGAAAATTCTCCAAAGAAGAAATTCTACCTCAAGACTGCAACCTAGGAATCCTGAGTTTTCAGCCTGCCCATGGCCTGCAGAGTAGATTCTGGAGAATGCTGACTGGTACATTCCAGGATAGACCCTTCATCCAAGGTCACTAGGTAGATAACTGTAGCTCTAGGTATCCTAAGCCCTATAGAAAATCGTTGGCTTCTCGGTGATACAAGTCACTGAACTCTCCACATTTTACTTTCATTTTGTTTACACATTTGAGGCCTGCAAAATAAAAGGACTTCTACCTTTGAGTTTCATTCCAATTACCAAATGTATTCGCAACACAATCTTCTTTGAGCAGTACTGCTGTGGTAAAAATACAGATATGGTTCCATCATAAAGCCTGGCTGATTAAAGGAAAATGGCATGGTGAATTGAACGATGTTTTAACTACTATATCTAATTACAAAGAAGAACATGTTACCAAATTTGAATGCGTTCTATAATAAAAAACAAGGGCAATTAACAATCAAACAAGCAACTGCTTTCTTGACAGGCAGATGACACAGAACAGGACTAAAGAAAATGCAGGAAGGTTTTGCTTGACGAGGAAAGACGAGATGTTCCTTCAAATTGTAAGGTAAGATCCAAGGAGCGTATGAATTTGTGATTATAAGGCCAGGAAGGGACTCAGGAAACAGTGGAATTGCTGTGCTTGGTTCTGCGTTATTGAAGAAAAGTCCTATTTATGTGAAAATGGGGAGAAAACATGTATTTTACAAGTTCTCAGAAATCTTGATGCGAAAGACACTTGTTTTCCCACGTGTAATTGATCTTACTTGGAGATAAATTAGTACTTATCTTTTTAAAATGCCTGTTCAAATATATATATTTCCTTACCATATTATCCTTTGGATATTTTGTTTTGTATTCAGAATTTCATAGTCTGACCTCCTGACTATCCCACTGGGATCTGTGCGGCTAACGAAGTTAACATCCGTAAATTACCATGAGCTCTAAGGATGAGAAGTCCTGGAAAAGTTAAGAATTTCCTAATCAACCCAGTTCTTTCCTCTTTCAGGCAGGGAAATGGAAGGTGTCCTCTTTCACCTGGCCATACAGCTGTTACTTTCCCCAGCATTGTTCTTAATAAGCCCAAGAATGGGCTAGTGGGTTGATAATTGTCCACCAGGGTAGAGAGTGGGGGAGGGGAGATAGATCCTTTATACTCAGTCTTTGGCCTCTGAGCACAGAGAGCGCATCTATCTGATGGCTCACAGTCAGGCATGGTTTTCTTGGCCCCAGGTCCCGGTTTGCAAACTATAGCATGCGTAAGGATCACGCAAAGAGCTTGCTACAAATGCAAAAGCCTGATCTGTACTTCTAGAGGTCCTGAATTAGTATTTCTGGGGTGAACTTCAGAAATTTTCATTTTTAACAAACACCTTAGCTGACCCAGAGGCATGTAGTTTCTAAGCCACATTTTAAGAAATACTCATCTGCAGCAGAGAGGAGAGGCAGCTCTCCTGTAAAAAACAAAAAACCAACCAACAAAAAACCCTTCAAACCCTTAATAGTACATGTGTGTATACCTAGCTCCAACATTTATAAATGTGTTTAAGTAGTATCTACTGCTCTATTTTTTTTTTTTTTTTTTTACATACCCACATTCTGTATGTTGTAAAACACACGAGAATGGAAGTTAAATATTTTAGGAGGCTCTTAAGAGAAACAAATAATATTTTAGACATTTTAGAACCTTATTTTATTCATTCTTGTATATAGTCTTGCTCTCACTAGAATCTTATTAATATATTTAGTGCAGCTATCACTATTATATTTTAGTAAGAGCAGTGATCAAACATGCTCCATTATTTTGAAAATATGAGTTAAATATATTCTGAAGAAAGTGTGTCTCAAAGTTCAATTCGTTTTGATTCCCAGTTATCACAGACTCCATAGCTGAAAAAAATACCTTTCAAGGATGCCCAGATTCAAATGAGAGATGTACATTCATGGCGGGGCTTGCTAAAGTGTGATCCTTATAAATTCGATCCATTGATCACACATTTTTATTGAAATTTGGCTGGTAAATTTCCATTGTCTCTGATATCATTTAGTTATTTTCCCAAGTTAATTAGAAAATGCTGAATTTTTGTATTTTTTTTTAAAGTTTTATTTATTTAAGTAATCTCTACACTCAACATGGGGCTCAAACTCACAATCCCTAGATCAAGAGTCAGTCACACCCTCCTCTGACTGAGCCAGCCAGGCTTCCTGAATTTTTACATTTCTAAAAAAAAAATGTTAAAAACCTGAAATTTCCTTCCTGGGACTATTTCAGAACAAGCTAGAAAGTTCTTTTCTAGATTTGAGTGCACAGAATTTTTACAGTGATAGACATTTTTTTCTTCCAGAAGTCACGTAACAACATGTCTAAACTTCTATTTTCAAATGCCTGAAATTCATAGCTTGAACTATTCTCTAAAAGCAATATTATTTTTCAGTTATTATTAAACTATCACCTTTATTTTGAGGGGAAAGATGAAATTTGAATATACAGATAGAGATATAGATGTAAAGACTGAAACAGAGTTACCTGGTATAGATTGGCTAGGTAGCATACAACTGAGAATGACCAGTCCTTAAGCAAATTTGGAACACTAGTGGTTGTAGTAAAAGAAAAATATGTCCCTCTTAAGTTGAAAAACTTTCAAATTATTTTCCTAAGTGATAGCCAAGGTACTGTGGTCCGAAAGCTTTTCGTGAGAACTCCATCTGATGACAACACAGGATGAATAACCCATTATAGAGAAGTCCTATTTTTTTGAAAAGTAAGAGCCTCGACAGCCTCCTGAAGAAATGTGTGCACCTCTGGCTTTCACGTCTTTGTTGCAATAACTCTGAGTGGGGTATGAGTTTCAAGTGCGAGGATATCTCTGTAATCTTAGCCCAGAATTGTTTGTGCCAGACAAATACATTTTGTCTTTCATTATTATGCAAGAAACCTCAAAAGTGACTTCAAAACATTTTCCATTAAGTTTCAGAGAAATTTTGTAGAGCCCTGACTGAGTTTTCTGTGGGTTTAAAAATTGCTGGAAAAAGAAATCAGTTTGGATTTCACGTTCTTGATGCTTAGGTTTTAAATGCCTTGCTAATCTGGAGGACTTGAAATCCATCCTTCAGTAATATCTCAACACACACCCTATACCCTTAGGGCAAGGTCATTGGTACAGTGGCTAAAAACTCGGATTTCAAAGAGGAGTGATGAAATCTCATTTTTCTGGTCATCTTTTGGTCAGATTTGATTAGAACTGTCATTGTTTTGCCAATATGACTCCAAAGTATTAGGGACAGGAGAAGCCTCAGCTCTGCTTTTTTTTTTTTTTTAATTGGTTACTTATCCTTGGATTCTTTGTATTACCTTGAATGCATGGTTTCCCTGCCAGACTCTTTTTAATTCGCTTGTTTGTTTTGTTACTTGGTTTAGTTACAACCAAATAATTTCACTCCTAAAACAGCTTCACCTGGTACATGTAAAATGCAGAATTTTCCGGTGTGCGGCACGTGAATGTTGGCTAGCAGGTGTCGCTGCCCCTCAGGTCTCATTGCATTAGGAAGGCTCTGCTCTTCCCTTAGGTCACTCCAGATACTACAAATCCAGTGGTCTACAGGCGGAGTGAGGGGACAAGTCATACATGTGAGATATTAAGAAAGCATGACTTATCTTTTCTATGATTACAAAATAAAAGTAGAATGTCTGCAACTGTCTTCCTGCACCCCAGGAATCACTTCGAGCATTCCCTGGGCTGGGAACAGCTTCTCTAAAGAAGGTGGCCAGAAAGAGGGGCCACAGATACTGGACAGATGGAGGCAGGAAGTCCAGGCCTCCCCTGAGGCTGGGAGGCCATGCTGAGGGACATAGTATAAAGCACTGTGCTCACTCCACATGAGCTCTGTGTGTGCACATGTACACACACGTGTGCATGGGCTTATGCCTGCATGCTTCCACCACGCGAAACACGCTGGTCGAGGAAGCATTGCATTCTACATTGCTTACCATGCTGCAGACTATTCTAAATTACACAAATAAGAAAATTCCCCCCAAGAGTTTATATTTGCTTGACTTCACTGTGATTTCAAGAAGACATATCAAAAACATGGAGAAAGTATCTGTTAAAGCTTTACTACAGATGGGAGTTTATATGTCCTTCAACTTTCTCAATTATAAGGGGCTGTATATTCCATGAAGACAAGAAGTCTTATTCACTGCGCTGCCCCACCGCCCATAAATGAGCGCCAGCAGGCATCAGGTATATATTGGTTGACTGAAGGAACGAACGAATGAATGTATAAGCATCAAACTCCTGACCTCACATGATGTTCTTACCATGGCTTTGCCTTTGCCCTGTTAACCTGTGTATTTATTTCATCTTGCATTTCGTGCATGTGTGTAAGCTGCTTTGAATCCACTAGCAGGAAGATGATTTATGTTATTATCATGGCAGGTATCCTTCACTGAGTGCTTGTGTGCCATCAGGGGCGAGGTGTTCTGCTAAGAACTCCTCAGACAAGTATTTCCTTAATTCTCAAAGAGCCCCACAAGGTAGGAATGACAACTTCCATTTTCTTTTCTTTCTTTCTTTCTTTCTTTCTTTCTTTCTTTCTTTCTTTTTTTTTAAAGATTTTATTTATTTATTTGACAGGCAGAAGATTACAAGTAGGCAGAGAGGCAGGCAGAGAGAAAGAGGAGGAAGCGGGCTCCCTGCTGAACAGAGAGCCTGATGCGGGGCTCGATCCCAGGACTCTGGGATCATGACCTGAGCCTAAGGCAGAGGCTTTAACCCACTGAGCCACCCAGGCGCCCCATGACTTCCATTTTCTAGCACAAAGGAGGCTTGGAGAAGTTCGGTAAGTTGCATAAAGTGACTCTGAGATGAAGTTGAAGTTCTGGGATTTTAATTATGACCCACTGTTTTCTGGAGCCTGGACTCTTTGTGCTTCCAACTGACTGACACTGAGATTACCTAGACGTTGTGAGGGGTGGGGATAAAACAGTAAGACTTTCCATTGCTCTGCAAATCCATGTTCTTCTAACAGTATGAATTTTCTTGGATCTATTATTTTGAAATGTCCTTTAAGATTCTCTCTGCCTTTGGGCCCAAAAGTATAGGCTACATTTTATATAGGGGACCTAGATTATATGTGGCCTGATATTATCACTTGAAATTTGATATATCTATGAAAAGAAATCATTTAATTTTTTTTTAAAGAAAATGCTTTAAAAATCAATCTTGATTCCATATAGTCAGTATCTTCATCACGTGGGAACACAGAAATTCACCCTCAATTAAATATGTGACTCAAGCGGTGACTCCACAGACCTGGCAGGAAGCAATCACAGAGCTGGACCATTCAGAAAAAATGTGATGTGGTATTTTACCTGGGGATATCTATTTCAGAGCATGGTTGAGTGGATATTCCAAATCTGAGTGTGAAGAATACTTTTGAGCTTCTGAGCATGAGCTTTTATTAATGGGATCGTATTTAGCACTACAAGAGCTTCATGGAAAGGACTCGTCTTTTTTCTCTTCCAAACATCTCCCATTCATCCCAATATTCCTCAATATAAGTAACTTCCCTCTCATTTTGGAAAAAAAAGAAACTTAGGTCTTCTCTATACCCTTCCCCACCTCTTCAAAATGTGAGATCATCTCTCAGCTTGAAGAGTCATTGTGGAAATTACTCACCCTTGCAAAAAGCCTGTGGGAATAAGGCCAGCCACATTCCAGGTACATTAGATGTGTGTGAATTACCACACCCTGGTGTTCCACTTCCACTCATTCTGCACCTTCCTTCATGGCTGTGTGTCATTAGCACCAACAGCTGTCACAATCTCCCTGAATCCAATGAAACACCTCCACCCAGGCTTAGGTGATTTCAAGGCATTACTCAGTTTTTGGTTTTTAGATAAAATACCAGGGCACAAGACAACTGTATAATCTCTCTAGTATGTTCTCCCTGTAGGGTTTAAAGATGAAAATGAACTGGTTTTTCTTGTGTACGTGTGTTTAAAAACATGAGGGACATACCAAAACTTGTATTATTAACATAATTTGAAAACTGAAGTTGTAGGACTTGTCCCTCCCTTATTTTCATACTGGGCTTCCTGGATAGGTAGGTGAATGTGATCCCAAAACCCGTAAATTAAGGCAAAGTTGAAAAAAAACAAAGTTACCTAATTCTCTCTATAAAACTGTGTAAATGATAGAAAAAATGAATCTTACTGGAACAAGTTTCAAGAACATGTCTTCTGTGAAATTTGCTTGAGGCTGAAACCATGCTCACTTACTTTAAAGAGTTAGGGACTTGAAATAGTGTTGTTTTCCTATGTTAAGGTTCATGTGACTTATCACATGAAAAGCAGGAAGGATAGAGATGGGTTTTGTTGGGGAACACCCATTTCCCTCATTGTTCCTTAAAAAAAAAAAAAAAAAAAAAAAGTTTTCAGATGGCCAGAGGGGCAAATCAACATACATAGAAATGGTTAAATTCTTCCTCGGAATTCCATGGGAATTAGCAGTCCCTAGACCAGGGCTGTGGCCCGAAATGTCATGGTTGGACCATGACTTCCTATGGGTCTGCTGTTGATGGCCAGTTTCTTGTTTTTCTTTCTTCAGTGCGTACATATGCCCAGAGGCTGTTTGTAATGGGAGAATTTTAAGAAATTCATAAATTCGAAACACCCCACACATACAAAATTCTTTCTGAATGTGTCAGCCTAATGTTCTTTTCCCAAATTCACATAAAATAAAGCAGCATAATAGCCATCTCTTTGTAATAGTCTATATTACATTTAATTTTTAATCGATCTTTACCTACAATACTAACTAACATGAATAGAGCAATATAAATTGGCCATCTGAGTTTAAGTGGCTCCAAAATTATCTTTTGATGTTTATTTCTTTGAAATAAATGCACCTCACATTTAATTTCAAAGCAAACAAACATCGTCTAAAGGAATAATGCAAATTTATATGCCTTGACATGTACATTTTAAAAAGTGTTTATACAATATGAATTAACTTGCTTTGTATATAGAAGAAATACAGACTCTTCAAAGAGCAAGCATCTGATCTTTAAGAACTGAGTTCATTGAGGTTAAATTGTGTTCAGGGAGTTTAAGGTAAAAAAAGAAAGAAAAAGGAGATTATACCTCTCTTTATGGCAGGAAGAAGCTCATTTCCAGGGTAGAAACTTTTGAAACCCATAAAATACGTTCCAGATTCAAGACTTGATGAGTTCATGCATCATATCTGGACACTTCACTTCTGCTATAGAGAAAGTCTTGGGACTGGTTCCCTTGCATTTATTGAGTAGGGATAAAAATACTCAAAGTATATGTGAGAGACAAATATTAAAATTAAAGTAGTTATAATTCTGCTTAGTTTAATGCTAATGATTTCCTTTCATGTATCCAATCTTTCAGACATCGAAACGCCAAAACTCAAATGTGTAACAAAACCATTTGACAAAACCAGAACAGAGCACTGAAGAATTTCTACTAAACCCTAAGAAAACATTCATTAAAATTTAAGAAAAAGGTAGAGCTACCTGAACCAGGGGTTCATAAGCTTTTTTGTGCCATGGACCCTTGGGCACTCCGGTAAATGTGCTGGGTCTCAGAATATTGTTTCTACATGCAAAAAAACCCAACACATAGGATTCCCAAAACCCTAAATATATTGAAATGAAATGTTGATCAAAATATGTAAAAAAAAAAACAACCCAAAACCACACACCCAAATGTGTGAAGTAATAATACCTAGGTCTATTAATGCATCAAATAACAATAACCACCATCATTTTGAAGTAGAAATGAGCGTTAAGTGATACTTTAAGATCTCTGCAAAGTTATAATGTGATGTGAAAATATCTATGATTTCTATTGCTGGCAATGTCACAGAAGCTGTTAATAATGCTATAGTTTGTCCAAGGATACATGAGATTTCAGTTAGAGGTTAGTGAAACTGAAGCTATAATTTCTTTCCATTCAACTTCACAGACCTCCCTGAGATCTATTGGAAGAGTTCCCGAAGGATCCGTGGACCCAGGTTAAGAAGCCCTGCTCTAAATCTAAAACATAAGGCCTTGACCATGAATATATTGTTCTGTGAGTTTGGCTTTGGTCAAGATTTAGCCTAAAATTCTTGTTATCTTAGCAAATGAGTAGAGTTCACCATGTGGGTATTTACTGCAAGGATGTCAAAAGCAAAAAACCAACCACTGCCCAAGGGGTTATTCCTTTGGCTTGAGGTTATTTCTTTAAAGGTGCAGGGACATGTCTCCTTTTTTGAAGGCCAGAACCCCATTTAAAGTTTTCTTCATTTTTCCCATAATTATATTTTGCCCAACAACACCATTTCATTTCTCTTGTATTTTTAACTTTTAATCTGTTCAAGTAAGTTGTTGCAAATTCTTCAAGGGAAGGAATAGTTTTTTTTTTTTTTTTTTTTGGTACTTAGAAAATTCATAACAGATATAGACAAAGCAGAGACTTAATATTTGCAGATTGAAAGAAAGGACAAGCTATAAAATACAAGTATTCATACTGCACCATTTGAAAAATCTTTCCTTTGAGAGGTTGGAAATTATTTGGATTTTCACCTTATTCATCCTCTTACTTTTTTGAGAAATGAATTAGAGAGAGAGGAAGACGACAAATGGAATGCGTATGGATAAGTTAGTCTATAGAGAGTTTGAGAACGTTGTGAAACCTTCTCATCGTGGATTAAGAATAGATGATTTTACCTAGCTACCTGCCAGATTAATACCACATCTTCACTATATGGCCCCCCGCCCCCCAGGATCTAATTTAAAGCCAGTAGGACAGGGATCTACTTCCTAAAATAGTTAATTCTTCCTCTTCTTCTTTTTTTGGGGGGGGGGTAATCATCTCATTGTTTGGGAGATTCCTCAGAATAAGGGATACTTGTCTTTCCTTTGTGTTTAGAAAATCTTCCTGAGAGAATAGGTTGCAGAGCACCAGGAGGCAAGAATTTTGCCTTGAAGGACTTTGTTTGTGGGCTGGAGAAAAGAGAAGACATTGATTCTCACTGTAGCCACAACTAACGTGATAGCAACAAAATAACTTTTCATGTTCCCATGTGACTGAGCCATCAACTTTTGAAAAAGACTTTTGAAAAAGAGTCTATCATGTGACATGTCTGGAATCAGTCTTAAAAGACACACATCCTAGTTTTAAATTCATGAACGTGTGAAAGTTGCAAAGTGCTTTTTAAGCTCAAGTCTTCTTCGGAAACATGGCAATAGTAATATCAGTCTCATAAGAACTTCCATAAGAACTTCCAATGAAAATTAAATAAGCGAACACAAGAAAATGATCAGCTCAGTGCTTAGTATACTAGCAGGGATGCTTTCCGCTGCGGAACAGAAAGATCCAAGTCAAAATAGCTCAAACAATGAGCTCAGTCTCATAAGAACTTCCAATGCAAATTAAATAAGCGAACACAAGAAAATGATCAGCTCAGTGCTTACTTAGTATACTAGCAGGGATGCTTTCCGCTGCAGAACAGAAAGATCCAAGTCAAAATAGCTCAAACAATATCGCACATGTAAGGGGTTTGGAAGCAGGGATATTTTAAGGTTTGACTTAGAGCGTTCAGTCATGTCATCAGAGATCCAGGTTTTTTTGTTTCCGTGTTTGTTTTTAATCTTCCCACTTAGAATTCTTCATTGTGTCACTTGTATCTTCAGACTTGTCAAGATGTTCAAGCAGCTTCAAGCATCATGTTATTACATGATAAACCGCGCCGCAGATCTTCTCTTGCATCTGGTTGGTCAAGACACATCACATGTTCGTTTCATAAACCAATCATTGGAAGGGGGTGGGATTACTGTGGCATAAATTAATAAAGCCGTATTTCTTGGGCCTGGGATCACCCCCACTCTTTTCCAGAAGATGGTTATCTGATTACTGAGTAAAGTTCAGGTTCTATTAACAAAGAGAAAGTGGAGGATGCTTGGAGGTAACAAAAGTTACCTCCAAGTAACTTGGAGGTAACTCCAAGTGCCTGCTTGGAGGTAACAAAAGTGCCTGCCATATTGTCCTTCACATACTACATTATTATAAAATCAAGGAATATAAAGAATTATATGCCATTACAATAACATGACTCCACCAGTCCCTTATTGTATATAATCTTGGACAGGTCACACAGGCTCTCCAGATTCAATTTTCCCATCTGCTAAATGGAGTTGTACAAGTATGCTTGTTCCTCAGGGTCATAAAAAAATAATGTATGTGGAAGCCATTTATCAAAAGAGATCTCTTCAATATTTACTTAAGCTTGTAATTAGATAATATATTATGATGATATTATGACTCCTTTTTTTATGATGAAGAATATAATCATTCAGCTTTTCAGTTTCAAAGCTGGCAGCTGAACCTAGCTCTCTTGTGGTTTCTCATCTGATCTGTAAAAAAAACAAAAAAGCCCCCCCCAACAAAACAACTTTTATAATTGTGTACTACAATAAATATACAGAAAAGTTCATAAAATAAAAAAGGAAAGCTGAACAAGTTGATGTACCCTGAATACTATTGTGATCCCTATCCAGGTCAAGAAATAACACTACCAAATGTCCCAGAAGACCAGGTCATCATAGAATTTTTAAATATATATATATTTAACAAAATCAACATAATTTTTTGTATCTAGGAGTTTGACACTGTGTTATACCTATCTTCACACTATTTTATGTTTTTATCTTGACCAGTATTTTCATGATTTTCCCACAGTAATCATTACTGTGTGTGTGTGTGTGTGTGTGTGTGTGTGTGTGTGTGTGAGTGTGTGTTGGGCACCATGCCAGGCATTTTCTGTCTTTTCCTGAAGACTCTCCTAATTGTAGCATTCTTCCCATGATTGGAAGATCAAGATCAGACTTCTGTTAAGTGGCTTCTTCTGCTAAACTCCAAAGATCAGGATTTCAGATTGTTGTGAACTTGAGCAAGTCTTTCTCAAAATTTGCAGAGGGATCTACCACTAAGTTTGTGTCTTTTTTTTTTTTAAATCACAAAGATTTGTCAATTGTTGACAAAGAAATTTTTTAGAAGATTCATTGTTTTCAGCATACTTTATTCATTTCTCTTTTTTCTCATGGATATCACCTCCAAATTCTACATTGTGCCTTGACATTTGCTGCTTTATAAATAATTAAGTAGCTTAGCAGTGATTGGATTTGAGTACTTCCATTTCCAATCAAGATGGGATAATAGCAATTGAATTTACTTTCCCACTAGAAAGAACTAAAAAACGGGACAATAAAACAACAGTCAAGATATTGGATGTTGGGCAACGAAAGCCAATAATCCCTGATAAATAAGAAACAAATGAGGTGATCCTTAGAATTGCTCAGTTTATTTCCTTTAGGAAGTTTCCAGACTGCAGTGCACAAAGTGGAGGATAGGAAGATGTACACAGTCTCTCTGAGTTGAGGAGATGTCTGGGGAAGACAAGGGAGCTGGAGAGGGCAGGGGGGAGCACAGAAAAGGAGAGAACTGTACAGTGAATCCCAGAGATTTGCATAGTCTCTAAATATTCATTTGAGTGCTGATTAGCACATGTGTACAAGGAAGGTCCTCGACGCTGGAAGAGAAACACTCCAGAGGAATAGAGGGAATGATGCCTGAAGGCTGTTACATGTGGCTAGGAGGAGTGCCTGTTTCCAAGAGCCAGAGTGGAAAATCTCATAATTCATGGGATATCAGTTAGAGTACTAGGGGTTGTCTTACCTCAATATCAAGGAAGGTAAAACCTAGACTAAACACTGCTTTGGCTCTGCCCAATTAAGCAAGATCTGGAAGGCTTTAACTATTTTCAAGTAATTTAACGATGTCACAGAATAAAGTTCGAGAATATTTATAGGAATACACACATAACTAGCACCCAAAAAGGTGAAAAAATTTCCAGTCATGTGAAGAAGCAAGTAAATACGATCAATAATGGGGAGAGAAACAATTGAAACTGACCCAGAAACGACACAGATAATTGAATTACTAGACAAGGACCTTAAAATAATTATTAATACTGTATTTCACATATTCAAGAAACTAGAAGAAAGATTGAATATGTTACATAGAGACATGGAAGACAAACACATGATCCAAATCAGTCTTCTAGAGATAAACACCATTGCATCTGAGATTTAAAAAAAAAAAAAAATACATGGGGTGAGGAATGCCTCCGTGGCTCAGTTGGTTAAGCATCTGACTTCAGCTCAGGTCATGATCCCAGCGTCCTGGGATCAAGTCTCATATCAGGCTCCTTGCTCAGCAGAGAGCCTGCTTCTCCCTCTGCCTGCCACTCCTCATGCTTGTGCATGCCTGCTCTCTCTCTCTCTGGCAAATAAATAAATCAAATCTTAAAAATACATGGGGTGAGATTAACCATAGATTAGATATTGCAGAAGAAAAGATTAACAAAGGTGAAGACAGCAATATACACCATTCAAAATGACAAACAGAGAAAGAAGACTGAAAAAAGTAAGGACCAAATGTAAGTGAACTGTGGGACGATTTCAAATGGAGAAGTATACCTGAAATTGTTGTGTCCACAAGAGAAGATATGGGATGGGGAGGGAAGAAAGTATATCTGAAGAAATGATGACTGGAAACTTTCTGAATTTGATGAAAAGTATAAATTCACAGGTATGAAAAGATCGATAAATCACAAGCACAAGAAACATGGAGCAAATGATACCAAAACACATTACAATCCATTTCCTTACAGCCAGTAATAGAGGGATAAAGATTAAAAGTAGATAATATACTAAAAGTAACAATTGATCTTGCGACTTTTCTGTTTTCCCCATCTCATACCACACAGACACACATATCTCTCTCTCTGTGTCACATGCACGCACACACGCACACACTTCAGTTATTTGAGTTCTTTCTGTCCCCAGCATTTGGTTTGATTAAAACTAAGCATTTGCTTTGTGTAACACAGAAGGACAATCTTTATTTTAAAATTTAATTCATTTGATCTGATTTATAAAGAAAGAGCATATCCCCTTAACCGTAGGAACTTACACTCCAGTGAAACAGCTGTTTCCATGTTCTTGCCTGGGAACCAGGCCACCAGTAAATGCTTCACATGCATGTACAACGCCTTTAAGCTCTTGATGATTATCTACAGCAATTAGGATGCTATGACATCTGGTGTCTCCTTGATTACATCTCTCATGAAAGTTCTAAGTGTTAAGAAATAAAATGGTGAGGATGAGTAGCCTCCTTCATGAAACAAAGGGCCCTTCTTTAGATCAGACAACCATTTAGGAGGAGGACGGTCATTTTCCACCATGGATGATATGGGGCAGCACGGTAGAATCACGGCATGGCTCCTAGACATCAACCTCCTTCCTCCTCTACAATTACAAGAGAATAACAGAAACCCCAGGGGTGTTTGGTGACTTGCTTTGTTTCCACATTAGAAGTCACTGAGTCCTAGACATCCTGATTTAATCCAATTCCAATTGGACCAAATAATCTGATCACCCCCTTCCTATTGGTGGCAATGGAGCGTACCCCAAATGTTATTGCCAGGATGGACATTTGAACATTTGACCTTGACCATCTGAAGCCTGAAACCCCTAACACAGTGGCATGTAATCAATTCTGAGATTTTCAAATCACTTTTAGAACTTTGATTACCCCCAGTCCCCATTCTTATATTCTCTCATGCTTTATCTTTCTACTTTTTTCCCTTTAAGTCTATACTTTTGCAGTATCTTTTTTTTTATAAAGCCAAATAACATTCCACAGGTCCTTATACTGGGAAAATGACACATGCCTTTCATAGTTTCGTTGTTTTATGGTTTCTTACTGAGGCATTATATCTGCTAGGTAGTTTGAATGTCAACGTTTCACCCTTGCAAGATTACACATCAAACAAGAATGCCATACAGTCTACACTCATGTCTAATGGTATAAAATTCAATGAAAATTAAGATGAGATACTGGAATATCTACAATATGTGAAATCATAATGAAACATTTGTGCTATTTGGTATCTTTAATTACAAAAGCACGATTTACATGCATTTCATCCAAAGAGATTAAAATTCTCATTATACTAGACGTGTTAATGCTCAATTGTCTTCTAAACTTTTTTTTAAGATTTTACTTTTATTTATTTGTCAGAGAGAGAGAGAGAGAGAGAGAACGAGCAAGCTGGGGGAGGGGCAAAGGGAGAGTGAGAGACTCTCAAGCAGACTCCCCATTAAGTGTGGAGCCTGACACAGAGGTGCCCTATCTATTAATGTTTTTAAGAACTACGGTTTTATGGAATATGTCAAATGCAGATGCACAAAACAAGACAGTGTGCATTCTGTGGCTTTGCTGAGCCAATATTTATTCATTCACTCATATATAAATTCATCCAGTCATTCACTGAAGCATTGGAGAACATCTTAGACCTATTTTAGATGCTGTGCTCATGGCCACGTGATTATACCTCCTTTTTTTTTTTTTTTTTTTAAATACCTTTTAGTGCATTAGATGATGCTATTTGCACAGCAGACAGCAGTCTCCTCTGACAACCTCCAAACTCTTCCAGTGCTGGGATTGTACAAAGATAAGTTATTCGGATTTCCTGAGTCAGTAATCTGATAACTAGGTTTCTTCTCAAGGTTGCATTAATGTCACAAGTAATTAATTACCATGATCTTTAAAACCTCCATGTTTTCAAAGTAAAATGTCTAGACCACCACATTTTTCCTCTGGTTGAGAGAATATACAATGTATCCTGCAGTGTCTCTGCCAAAGCATTCAATCCAGATTACAAATACATTACAATGGGGACATGCAGCCGGGGCTTCTCAAGTAACTTTCTGTATCTGTCCACCCTCGTGGTCTCCTACCCCAGAGAAGTGTCATGTTCTTGCTTTCTTGGTTTTGATACCCACCATTCTCTCAGTTACCCTGAAGCCAAGACTTGTGTCCACTCTTCTTCTCTCCACAGCTTCTTCTTCAGTCAGTCCCCACCCAATATTGTTGGTTTTCTTCCATAACTGTATGGAGTGGTTATATAACAACTATTTCCTCTACTTAGACCCTTCGTTTTTGTTACTTCCTTAGGTCATTGATTCATTGATTCATTCACTCATCTTTACTCACTTATTCTGTAAAACTGTATGAGTGCTGAGTGTTTTGCAAGGTCCTCTTGCCATTAAAATGTAAAGATAATGAAGAGATGAGTTTTTGTTTATTTGTTTGTTTATTTATTGATATGAGTTTTATTCTTTAGGAGTTAGAGACTGGCCAGGGTACTAGTATATGAAGAGCTATACTCAGAATCCAATGGGAGATAGAGGCAAAGCAGCCAGCAGTGATGTAGAAATTCAGAATGATCCCCCACTCTATGGAGTTTGCAGTGTTTGCACAATTAAATACAAACCCTTACCCAGGCATCTCAAACCTTCCACATACAGCCTCACTATGACTTTCCAAATTTACCTCTCACTTCTCCTGGTTTTGTGGTACTCTGGTCACAGAGTAAAATTGACATATTCTGGTCAAACTTTCTCTCTCTGGTTCCTGAAAATACCTCAAGTATTTTCTCTTCTCTGAAAATCCTTTCCCTATTTCCTGTGAATATGCCAGTCACACATCACTGGCCACTTGGAATGCTACCTCTAGTCTTTCCTGTCAGCCTGACAGAATCTTTCTCTCCTTTCAATCCACAGAGCGTATCTCTTGCACTTTTCTTATGTCATTATGTCACCTCTACATTATAATTATGTACATATTGGGCTGTAGGTCTTTGAGGCAGGTGGAATTACTTAGGTTTGTTGACCAGATGCTCAAAAATACTGCTCAGCTGAATTATGCATGTGACAAGAAAGAGCTGTTATATGAAAAGAAGTCTGGACAGAAAGTCAGGGTGTTAGGACCAGTTCTTCCACCAGTGAGGAGTACAGACCCCCAAATTACTTAATCTCACAGTCTCCATATCCTCACCCAGAAAATGAGAGTATTAATACCTGTCTTATTTCTCACATAGAATGGTGACATATGAAAACTAAAAATTTAAGTATGAATATATTTGAAAAATTTTGAGAACCATAGAAATCTGCTGATGAAAGCACCAAAGAAGTTAATAAGGATTTCTATGGAAAGTTAAAAAATATGTTTGACACACAAAAAATACATATTTAGTAGTTTTTAACTGAGTCTATGATTCAAACCCCTTTTGAACATCAGAAGCTATCCTATAGATCCTGAAAGATTTTCACAAATAAATTTTGAAAGAAGAACACCTGCAACCAGTCGTTGATATTTTTATTTAACTTTAGATATCAGGTTCTTTCTCAAAGTCCAGGTCATATCTTATTTTATTGAAATAATATAAATTATATTGCCTTCTTGAGTAGTGTCCCTTTGATCTGAGTATGTACCATCACTACCAGACTTCTAAGTCTTCTAAGATCTATCATCAGTATTGTTATAATCAGATTTCCAGAGTTTTCTCCTACTTCTTTCCTTTATAGTAATGTATTTTGGAGTTAAGGGTTTTTGTTTGTTTTATTTTGAGTTAGCCTTAAAAAAAAAAAAAGTGCCAATGTTTCCATAATACCTTCAGGAAGCCTTTGCTTCCATTTCACCTAATCATGGTTTCTTAAGTATAGTTAAGATGAAAACACAAGCAAATTAAGAGGCAAGACACGCCGTGTATTGAGTAACCACTATGGTAGAGGCATCGTGCCAGACAATTTACATAAATAATTGCACATAATCCTCACAACTGCCCTACCAAGTGAGTATTATTATCTCCACTTTATGGATGAGAAAGCTGGGGTTCAGAAGGATTAAGAGCCTCACCCTGGGGCATGTCTTGATTCAAATCATGGTTTGTCCTTTGGTGATTCCAAATTCTTGGATTCCAGATTCTTCTTTTCTATGGTTCAATGCCTCCCGATTTTCTTTAATTTCAGAGATATTTCTTGAAGGGCTATTTTATCTCCAGTCTATAATAAGTGTGCTGGTGTTAACAGTAAGATTCTCTACTTTCTTATATCTTCCAAAGTCCCTAATACAACCCTCTTGAATACTGAAGACTCAATGAATTCATGTTGAATAAAGTATGTCAAGGGAGCTCTTTCCTCATTCTAAACTTGGCCTTAGTTACATTATTTTTTCAGTATTGCTCTTTTCCTTGATCAATTCTTAAAGATTAATGGTTTATCCCTAAGTTTTTCTATAATGAGTTACAATGAATTAACTTATTCACTGTTTCTTTGGCCCTGCAATCTTGTGTTGATGGTTGCTGGAGGCCATCAAGGATATGCCCAACTTCACTTAATTTTCCATTACGTGCAACAAAAGCCTTACATTCCTAAAAGAAGAGCACTTGGGTGGCTCAGTTGGTTAAGCGTTTGCCTTCAGCTCAAGTCATGATCCTAGGGTCCTGGGATGGAGACCCTCATTGGGCTCCCTACTCAGCGGAGAGCCTGCCTCTCCCTCTGCCTCTGTTGCTCCTCCTGCTTGTGCTCACTCTCTCTCTGTCAAATAAATAAAATCTTAAGAAAAATAATTTCCTAATACACCTTATAGACACCAGTCCTTTCAGTACAGAGTTTCTAAACAGTGGCTCTTTGGCTTTTTAGGCTGGAAAACTTTTTGTTATCCTGCTGTCCTGTGCATTGCAGGATGTTTTGCAGGAACCCTGGCCTCAACCCACAACATGCCAGTCATACCCTCCCCACATGTGACAACCAAAAATGTCTCTAGACAATGCCAGATGTCTCCTGGATGAAATAACCCCTAAGTGGAGAACTACTGCTTTAGCATATTACAAACATATAGTAATAGAGGGGGGAAAAGAACAAAGACTTCCATCTCTACAACAAAATCTCTATTAATTGTTGAACATTACATCAAAAACAAATGATATACTATATGTTGGCTAATTGAACATAATAAAAAAGTATGAAGAAACAACAACAAAAAAAAGGCATCTTTTAGAGATGCCTGAATATGTCAGTGTTTAAGAAGGTGTTTCATTTGTTTAAATTTGGACCATGAAATTAGGTCAATAGCCATCTTTCCCTTAACTTTAAACGGTATTCACTGGGTTGCAAATTAGGTAACTTTTTCTCCACTTTAAGCACTTGTATTTGAATAGCTGTTCTGTGACAATGAAGAAAACCTGGGATATTTTGATTTTGTTTTCCCTCCTCAACTGTGTATTTAAATCTTACCGGATGACTTGTGAGAATGGTTATTATTGATACACAGTCAAGGATGCCTGGGTCAAAGTGGTTGCGATTTCTCTAAGTTGTTCTGCCTTTTTCCTAAGTTAATGTTACTTTAAAAAAGAATTGTTATCCCATTTTTATTTTTCAACTGGAAGCCATTTTCTACCTGACGTGGAATGGTTTTTTTTGCCAAACTGAATGGTTAATTATCCAAAGGGAAAACACCCTAACACGCTGAAATCTAGGATGCAAAAAAATTATTATCTATGTTTTCACTAAGCTGTCAAAGAAATCTATTCCTCTGTCTTCAGTTTGGCCAACCCTTGATTTTCTGGTGACCTCTGCTTTCTGACTGTGTACAGTTCATCGTGGTTTCAGAACAGAAGTCCTATCTCTTCCCTGTGCATATTCCCAATGTTTATAGCCTGTGATAATGAGACTGTCTTAACAGTTATAGGATTATTCAATTATCTTGAATTTCTCATTATTCAGACATTCACCAAACTTTAAATACAAATAATGTATCTTTGGGTAATAGTTTAAACTTTGGATAGCACTATCTTATCTGGTCTTCACAACAAGTTCCTGTGGGATAGATATCTTTATTGTCATGTTAAATAAAAACAGTGTTTTATAAAAATGTAATAATATAATAATAATAATAATATAATAATGTCTTTAAATATTTATAATAAAAATACTGTTAAATAAAAATAAAAAGAGGCTTAGCAAGTTTAAATGATAGGCCCATGGAGCCACAGTAGGTATATAAGTTTTTAAGAAGTATTGGCCACCTACAGTGTGTCTGGCAGAAGTCTAAACCAATGGTGCCTAATAGAAATAGAATATAAGCAACAGAAGTATATAAAATTTTCCAGTGGCCACATTAAAACAAACAAACAAACTAGAAATGCTTCAACAAATGGTGTTGGGAAAACTGGACAGCTACAGGCAAAAGAATGAAACCAGATCAATTTTTTATACCATACCCCAAATAAACTCAAAATGGATGAAAGACCTAAATGTGAGACCTGAAACCATAAAACTCCTAGAGGAAAACATAGGCAATAATTTCTTTGACCTTGGCTGTAGAAACATTTTTCTAGATGTGTCTCCTCAGGGCAAGGGAAACAAAAGCAAAATTAAACTATGGGTCTACAACCAAAAGAAAAAGCTTTTGCACAGCGAAGGAAACCATCAACGCAACAACAAAGGTGACCCACTGAACTGGAGAAGACATTTGCAAATGACAAGGAGTTAATAGCCAAAATACGTAAAGAACTATGACTCAATACCAAGAAAACCCAAATACTCTGATTTTAAAAAGCAGAGAACTAGGTAAAATTAGTTTAAGTCATTTTTTATTTAACTATATATATGTTGGGCACAGCAAAGATGGCGCTGGCCTGCCTTCTCTTCCGGCTAGAAAAGGCGCCACCGTGGCAGTATTGGCGCCAACGTGGCGGTTTCGGTTCCGCATATCTCTGATATTTCCTCCTCTCGCCCAACACACCCTACCCAGTTACTGACTACGTAACCAAACCCCATAGGCTCTCTCCCCGCTGGCAACCCCGCTCAATAAAGTGAGATCCTGCTTCGACAGATCCCCCGAGTCTGGTGTGGTTCGTTAATGCGCCTGGACTCGCGACACTCGCCATCCCGCTCAGCCCCAAGGGGAGCTACCGGCTGGCCCGGACGCTCTCCTCGTGCCTGTCGGCCCGCAAAACCTACCGGAGTCCGACATATATATATTAAAAAGAATACCATTGCAACAAATAATAAATATAAAAATTAATTGTGAGCTAAATTCATTCGTATCTTTCTTCAAAGTCTTCCCAGAGCTCTGTTTCGGAGATTATAGCACGTTCCAGTAGAAGGAGCCACCCTCTGAGCCCTCGGATTCATCAGTGTGTGGCTTGTGGCTGTAGCTTTGGCTGCACAACTTGAGACATCAAGGATGTGAAGTACCTAAGGCAAGTTCTCTCCTGACATGAAACCTGCCTTCCAGGGCAAGAGTCAAATAATAAACAACAACACAGAGGGAATAGAAGAAATAAAGCCATAACTTCTGACTTGAACTCATAAAGATTTTTTTTTTTTTTTTTGGTGGGGGACACCTGATGAGTTGCCCAGGTTTTCAGATGGCAAGTGTCCTGGGAAACCATCTGAAGAGAAGTGACAGTAAAAAGTTGTGGGGAGCAGGAGGAGGTCTCAGGACATGGGTGATGTGGGCAGGCTTGGGTTCCGTGAGGATGTGGTCAAGCCTGAGACTTCCAGGTGGTGACAGTTGGAACAGGGAAGGCTGTTCCAGCAGACAACACACTGTTGATGGCCACAGAGGGCTGGAGGTCCTGGGGCTGAGACCCAGAATCTGGTGGTGTCAGGACCAAAGAGGGGAGAGGCACCCTGACTGGACACTTTCCTGGAGAGCTGGCTGAGTGCTGTGGGCTCTACTGAACACCAACCACCGGACCACCTACTTTCTGTGCTCACCCTGTTGTTCATGATCTCAGTTAAGTGCTTTCAAAAAGGAGGGTGAAGGCTGCCTAGGGTGTGCCTTCCTTTCTCATTCAAAGCTTTAAAAAGGGCTCTTTTATTGTCTCTGAAGGTGAAGATGCTGAATCAGGGAACAAATGCAGACCTGGCTCTTTTGTTCTTGCCCTTAGGAGGCTCAGTCCTCTTAACCATTTCTTTCTGGTTGGGTTTGTGTTTTCTCCCTTTCACTGGGAACAGAATTACTTGGCTGGCATGTCCTCCAGATCTAACTGCTGCCCTCATTGATTGGCTCCCCACAGTGCCCTCCTGACCTCACGGGGGACCCCACTGCACCCTCACCACCAACAAGGAAGAGTGGGGCTCAGCCTGCACAGACTCAGGGAGTTGTGCAGCAGTCCTGCCGGTAACACTCCTTTGCTCCTTACTCAGTTTCTCCTTCCAGATCCTTTACTTGATGGGGTCTGCCCTCTCCAGCTCAGGCTTAGACTCATACCTGTTTAGTTCCCAACAAAGCTTGGGCCAAGAGCATGAAATACTTGGTGGTTAGGCCATTCCAATGGACATGAGGAAACTTGGAATAGAAGACAGATTGAGCGTGTGACAAGGGAAAGAAGAGGTCCCACTAAGCCTTCCTTCTGTACTGACCCAGAGCACGTTGTTGAGACCTACTTTGAACTCACTCTGAAATAGTCACTCTGGGATAGCCCAAGAAATTCACTTTTTCCAAGGCCTTACGAAGCCTACATCTTTTGTCAACTAGATTGTCAACATCTAGCAGAGCCATTTGGCTACTCCTGGCATGCACCAAATCACCTATCCCGGACTGAGTGCTCATGCCAGAGATGGGGCTGGGCAGACTGCAAGCGGCTCAGCACTTTGGCTGGTGGAGTGGGCTGGCTCCCTGCTTCCTGCAGCGGGAATGGCCCAGCTGGTTGCTCTCCTCCCAGGGCACATTTATGTGATGGCTTCCCTTCAGGCACATGTGTGTCCAATTAGGAGCAGGACTACTTCCAAGTTTAGGAAGGTGCCAGTGTTCCTGAAGGGTCTTCAGGCCTCTAACTTGTTTACCACTGCTTAGCTACCTGCTTGCAGTATTTTCAAGGGTACAGAGAAGGGCCATTGCCTGCAGATCTCTGGCATGAAAAATAGAGAATTCTTTAGAAATGCTGCAGGAGGTGATTACTCCCAGGTAGAGTGGATATGTGTGCTTTGTAAGTGCCTTGGAAGGGTACATCTGTGCTAGCGGACCATCTGGATTCCACCACTGGGGATTCCTTTTTGATTTCCATATCAAGTTCTTATCTGGAAAGGCTTACCAAACAAACAAACAAACAAACAAACAAACAAAACCCCTTGCACTTGTTAAGGGATTAAAATTTATGACACAGTTGATGCTTATTATCCAGATTCAAGCCAGGTAAAAGTTTAGAGTAGAAAGTGAAAGACCCCATTTATTTGTATCCTTCCCCTTCCTGGAAGTAACCACTGTTACCAGTTTGCATCACCCCTCCCAATTTCATTTCCTCTGAACACACTAGAAGGCCCGAGAATATTCATATTACTTTCTGTATATATCCATTGCACTCTTCATATCTTCTTAGCCAGGGTGAAAGCACAAGACATATAGTATCTGCGTAGTAAGTGTTCTTAGTGACCTGCTTATTTTATGGCATAACATACTTGAAGTGATGCCCGCCCTTTTTATAGTTCTATTGTATTCTGTTGCAGGCGTGAGCTATACCTTTATTTTGAGCATCTGTTCTGCTCCCTCCCCCACCTCTTTTGCTACCTGAACTACAATACCACACTAAGTATAAACATCCCTGCACATCTACCTTTATGACTTTAAGTAATCATTATATTTTTTGGAAAGTTTTTTATTAACCAAAGACACATGCAATGCCCAATCAGTCTTGCTGATCAGTATGAGATCACCAGTAGTATTACTGCATTGAGCTGAAGTAATTTTGGTCAAAAGTTTAGGAATGTGATAATGTAATTAGCCTGTTCAGCCTAATCTGGGAGACATATTTGATATCTGTTAGACTCTTTGAAATGCTGAAAATAGTCTTCAGACCTTCCCCCGACCCCATGCCACCTCATTCATTATATTACTGCCTTTGAGAACATGAAAGATCTGACCTTGATTGTGAGTGTATTTGACACACTCCTGTAAGTCAGAGAGAAATGAAAAATTCAACTGGTTGTAGTTTAGGTTCTTCAGAATTTAAAATGAAAAGTATAAACAATTTGGCTGACTTTCTTAATGGAAGTATCTAATTTGTCTAACTGAATTCACTCATTTGATAAGCTTAATCAGCTTTTTCTTTGACACTTTGTAAATACTGACTTTAAGAACTTAACCCCCTTTACCAAATATACTACTGATTTTATGATTTTTAATCATAAAGTTTGTGGTAACCCAGTAATTTTTATCTTTCAGAACTTTTATGGAAGTGCTTTATAAATTATAATTTTTATTGGAAGCTTGGTAATTCTGACATTGTAGAAATAACTATAATTTGAATCCCATTGAGGAACATGGGTTTGGATTCAGTTTATATCACAATTAGTTGTACGGTATTGGGAAAGTCAGTGGTATCTTTGAATCTTGGGTTTCTCTCCTATGAAAAGTGGGTAGTAATGATACCTACTTTCATCACAAGGATCGTGAGGATTAAATCAGATAGCATCTCTAAAATAGCTAGGTTATCTTTTGATATATTAGAAGCTTGTTATTATTATGCTAGACTGTTATTATTAGCTGATAAATAGTATTTATAGTATTTATATATTTTTAAAGGATTTATGTATTTTATTTGAGAGAGAGAATGGTAAGGGGAAGGATAGAGGGAGAGAATCTTCAAGCAGACTCTCTACTGAGCCTGTTGTGAGGCTCGATCTCACAACCCTGGGATCATGACTGAGTGGAAACCAAGAGTTGATGCTTAACTGACTGAGCCATGTAGTTGCCCCAGGTGTTTATATTTTTAATAAAGATATGACTGAAAGCAGAAGATGCCTCCATTGGTATAATAAGAAGTCTTCCTACGAGAGTTTGAAACTCCCTTTCAAGTTTCCCAGAGAGAATAAAGTGGCTCTTATTACAGTTACCTTTTCCATAGCAAAACAGATACTATGAAATTAAGCAAGTTTCCTTGGTGATGGAGAGTATCAGGTGTTGGGACTGGAACTGACGTACTAGGGGGATGACCTCAATTCTTGGCCATTAGGCACACTTTAAAGGAAAGTGCTCCTTTAAAGCCCCCTTTAAAATATTGGAATTGGGAAGCAAGATTGATGGCCATGTGATCACTGGGGGCAATCGCTCTATAGAGACGTTATACGTAGAGGGATATATTTTAACCCATAGTGCATCTGCATCTTTCAAGTCCCTAGCTGGGCTCTGGAGAGAGGCTGGTGTATATCAGTGGTCTCTCAAGAAAAATATAATTTTTATTTTCAAGTATAATCGCTTCAATCCACATTTTTTGAACTTTCACATCAAATCTTGCTCACATCTCTTGAATGATTCAAATCAAACCTATCTTTTGGTTCTAAAAAAAGTAGATTTTTAAAATAAGCTTGCAAACTAACAGGAATTGAGAAATTATGCAAGAACATGCAGATACCTCTGTGTGCCTATTTCTCAAGCTCATGGTCTAGCCCAATGTTTTACCCAAGAGGTGTTAAAGGCAGGTCAATTGAAAAAATTAGGCTTTTGGGTTTCCACTGGGACCAGACCTTTTGTTTGCAACATCCTGGGACTCACTCTCTGTAAGGTGATTCTGAGAGTTGGCCCCCTTGGTTCTAAGGTTTGAGATGATCATGGGGGGAATATATACGGACGAAGAACAGCCCACACTCTGTGGGCAGACAGATAATTGTAGACACATCATTTGTTTACAAAATGTGTTTTCTTTCTCCTTTTGGACTCTGAATCACATCTCATTGGCTAAAGATTTCTTATTGAGCTCCCCAGAATGCTCCATGTTAGAATTCCCCAAGAATAAGATCTTAATGAGATGTTTTTCTAAAATGCTCTTCAAGATTCTATGAAGTAGTGCCCAAGAGGACCCATCCAGTGTAGACTGTGTATAGGTTTCTAGGATACCTACTCAGTGTGCTTCAAGGCAACTGAGGACAGCATCCCAGCAAAAATGGAACATCATGTTAACTTGCACTCTGCTGTTTGGGTTGGCTGCACATGGGGATATTTTTAGGACCAGAACAAATATGTCACCCTTCCTTGTAGGGTAGATTGTATCTTAAGGAAAGTCTATAATTATTTCTTTAAACTTAAAAGCAGGAAATAGTTCCAAAAACTAGCCAGTAAATAGAACACTATCATCCAACTGTTGTGTTCATGTAATTTAAAGAAACATTGGTCATATGTGACTTAAAATTTTAGGGATTTGAGCACCACCCAAATGCAGAACAGATTAATTTCACAGTTTCGATATGCATTTGCACAAATTAAAATGTAAGCCCTCACATGGTTTTTTTGAACCTCTTCCTTCACTTAGTTCTATATGCAGAGCTGGTCAGACAAAAGTTTTCAGGAACAACCGAGTTCTTCTATATATTGTTACTGTACACTTGAATCCCTTTACATTGTGTATGCCAATGTGATGGGACTGGTGTGTGAATTATAAGTTAACTATGCTGTATCAGTTTGCCCCAGTTATAAGTCCTGCTTATTGAAACTTGCAAAATCATGAGAAATCTTTCCATAGGAATCTTCTTTTATGCTATTGAAAAGTGAGCATAAACTTCCCTTGGACTATGGTTGATTTTCCAACCAAACATCAAAGAAATGATTCTTACATTTAATCTCTTCTAAAGGAAAGCCAATTCTTGGTGAGAAAATTTTAAATGTTAATTTTAACAACCTTTAAATAAGTTACTTATCTCACAAAGCTTTTCAACCCAATCTAAATAATGAACCCAAGAAATCAACTCCAATGGTCTGAATTTACAGTGAGGAATTAAAGCTTGTAGATCTTTCTCCTGTCAATTACCTGTTTCTGCAGTTAACTGGCCCACATCTGGTGACACCTGATTTATCTATCTATTATCTATCTATCTATCTATCTATCTAATTGATATACCTATAGCTATATCATCTATATTTATATGACAGCTCTAAAATTCTGGCTTGTGCTAAGTTGGGGCCCTGGAAGCAATAGTGGGCTTTTGGTCTAAAGTAAGATTCAGGGACAATTTTCTTTTAGTCTTGAAAAAGGTGACTACATAGAGCAAATCCCTCACCAATAAGAGCATGAAAGCAGAAAATAAATTTTGCCTTAGTCTGTTTCTTCTCTGCCTCTCTTTCCTCTCTCATCTTCCTCTCCTCTCCCCTTCCCTCTTTCTCTTCTTTCTTTTCATCCTTTAGAAAACATGCACAAAGAAGTTCATAAGATGTAAACATTCTACTTTATAATTATAAAAAATATTCATACACTCTTCACTCAGGATGCAAGACAATGTTGCTAGCACTCCAAAGCCCCTGGTAAGTCCCTTCTCTAAGTAATCTCCTCCCTCTTTGCTAAAGATAACCACTATCCTATTATGGTATCTTATTATGGGATTATGCTACCCACATACCTATTATAGTATTTATTTCCTTGCTTTTATTTTTAGTGTTGTACCTAATTATGCATGCTTAAGGAATAGAATTTACTTTTCTGGAGAGTAAAGTTTAATTTTTCCTGGTCTGGAATTTTATACAAATGAATCACAGAGAATGTGTTCTGCTCAATCTGTCTTGTTTGGTCAATTGTGTATAGTTACATTTTTTAAAATTTGGAGACAATGTAAAATGTGTAAAAAATTGCAAAAATAAAATAGTGCAAAGACCTCCTATTTGCATGTTATCCAGATATACCTATTATTTACATTTTACCTTATTTGCTTTGTTATTTATGTGTACTCTCTCTCCCCATAAACACGTAATTTTTCTGAACAATTTGGAAGTAAGTTGTGTACATGATGGCACTTTATCCATAAATACTTTAGTGTGTGTTTCTTAAGAATGGGGATATTCTCAGAGCGCCTGGGTGGCTCAGTGGGTTAAAGCCTCTGTCTTTGGCCCAGGTCATGATCTCAGGGTCCTGGGATCGAGCTCCCGCATTGGGCTCTCTGCTCGGTAGGGATCCTGCTTCCTCCTCTCTCTCTCTCTGCCTGCCTCTCTGCCTACTTGTGATCTCTGTCAAATTAAAAAAAAAAAAAAAAAAAAGAATGGGGGTATTCTCATAAGTAACCACAGCATAGTGATCAACTTTATAGATTTACACTGATACAATACAATCTACTGTCCACAATCCAGTTCTTTTAGTTGACTAATAAGCCTTTGTAACATTTTTTCCCCTTTCAGGAAAGGTTTCTGTCTAGTAGAGGACCCAGTTTAAAGTCACTTGTTACATTTAGTTGTCATGTCTCTTTAACTTCCTTTAATTTGGAATAGTTTCTCAACCTTTCTTCTTTTTCTTTTTTTTATATGATAACGACTTTTGTAATAAATACATTTCCCTGCTCCCTTTTATACAGAACATTCCGAATTTTGTGTTTGTCCAATTTGACATTATTTCTTAAGATTCATCCCTATTGTATTTTTTGTATCTTTTTCATTTTTGTTGCTAAGTCACATGTGTGACATTGTAAACATATGGATACAAATGTAGCAATTAATAATTATTTCATATGCATGCTTATAACTTTTGTTAAAGAGGAAAATTAATGGAGCGGTTTTGGTATTGCATCATCGAGTGTTGAGAAAGGCCTCGCTAGCCCATCTGCTAACCTGCACCCCATTTTACCTGGTGGAAGCTATCTGATGCCTGAATAATGACTGGGGAGAAATAAACAGCCTCTTCAGAGTCAGGATTGCAAACTCGAAGCCACAAAATGATTGTAATCACATTCTTAAGACTTCAGTTTTAAGTATCTGTTCTGAAAAAAACCCCGAAATTATCAGTCAGGGAAGCCATTGAACTAGGATCAGGGGGTATTAGGATGCACAGTTAATTGGAAAATGACTAGTGATGGATAAACCTCAGAAACTTTAATATTCAGGGATGCTTATGTGAGACTTTTAAAAATACTTTTAATCAAATGAACTCAAATCCTTTTGGTTAAACCCTTTTCCTCAATTACTAGTTCTCTTTCTACTCAAACCAGCCAGAATTCCTATGTTATTTGCCTTGCTTCCATCAAGACCTTCTTTCTCCTGTGTAAGAGTGATCGTCTTTGTGATACTTCACTTTGAAGTGAGTACAGGGTTGCCGTACATGACGACTTTTACAATAATAAGCCTGCATTTGAGCCAAAAGAATTCCAAGAACTATGTTTGTTCCAGGAAGTGGTTTTAACCTTCATTCTTCCATGTTCCAGTTCTGTATTTATTGGAACTTGCTCTTCAAAACGTAGATGATTGTACATTTTATATGCACATTTCCAACTTGTCTGGGAACTAGCCACCTTCCTAATTCTCTTCGATAGGATTCAAATATTGGGATCATAGACAATATTTCCTTCTTTCTAGACTAGATTCATCTCACAAAGAAAGTGATCACTGATGGTTGCAAATAAAGATTGGTGCTGTGCTTGATAACTCTGGTCTGATTCTTTGAAGGGGCACTTGGGGATAGAATTTTGATTACCATTAGAGATCTTCAATTGCTGGAAAGAAATAATATATCTAACTTTTTTTTTTTTTTTCAGTAGGTTAGAGGGAGACCAGAAAAAAAAAAATCATATTTGAAGATAGCAGGTAAGTAGGCCAAAGGGTTTCCATGTTCACAGATGACTCACCTTGAGAATAATGAAATGTAGGTTCAAACAATGCAGCTATACAAAGGTATCAGATTTCAAGAAAGTAAATTTTGGGGAATTAAGAAATCCGGTGAATAAGGTGCAAAAAGAGGAAGTATAAAATTCACGAGCATGAAAGCAGCTGAGGAATCTTTTAAGACACCATAATTAAAGCTCAAAGAACCGCAGTCCTTCTGAAAACACAAGAATGTGAGACTTAACAAAAATAGCTTGTGTATAACCCGCTGGGGAATGTGCGGTGCTGCGTGAAGCTCAGAGAGAGAAACAAATCATTGCAGAGCGATTGTCCTCCTTTCTAAGTGGAAATGATGGGGCAGCTGGAGGGGGAAATACACAGAAAATGAATACAGAACGTTATCTGAAACCCTTGCTTAAAAAAAAAAAAAAAAAGAAAAGAAAATGGACAATCAAAACTGGTTATTTTTAGTCCCAGGTGATGGTAAAACAATTTTTATCCAAAATAAAAGAGGAATTACAAAAAGCAAAACCAGAACGATATGCTGGAGAGCGAAAAAGCTTGCCGTAGCTGAAATGATGGAGTTTGAATAACCAGTTTAGCTACTTTAAAGGGGAAAGTACATGGATAACTGGGAACAATTAAACTGTAGTTTAATCCACAAATTGTGAGCTTTTGAGATTTGGGTAGATGCATGATTCAAGTGCAGAGGCCACAAAGTGGAGGGTTTGGAGAGATGTTCAGGAAGATCACACTGGTCCAGAGAAACAAATGGTTTGGGTCTTAAAGAGACCCAAGAGCAGAATCAGCATGAAGCAGCCCATAGGAAAGGAAGCAGGAAATGGGGCATCTTCCCTTGTGACTGAAGAAAGTGGACGCGGAAATACACAGGTAACCAGGGAGACATGTCAGTGGCGTATCAAACATTTTTTTCCTAGATGATGAGGTGAGGTTAATCTCACTATTGTATGCGTGGCCTCCTCACCTCCGGTTAGATGCTTCCCATCTAAAAGCTTTCCCTGATGCTGGCCCTAGGAGATAAAACCAGCAGTTAGAGGAAGCAAGGCCGCTGGTGGTGGAATCTCTGAAGGCTGGGAGAACCTTAGAAAATATCGAGTCCAACCATCTCCTGGACAGATGCTGAAAGTCAGACCAAGAAAAGAAGCCATCAGTGAAAGATCAGTAATCGGTGAGTGTCCACCATGTAACCTGTCCTTTGAACACAGCCTCCCCCCACCTCACCATCTGGGGGAACTCTCTCCTTGTGTATAATTTTTCTGGAAGGATTTTGTCTCCCTTTTTGTGGTGGCCCTGTGACCAAAGAAGACAAATGACCTGGGCTTGGCCAAATAGTTTCTGGGAGTTTGGCTCTGAAGGAAGGATGCAAATATATGTAGGAGGCTTAGGAGTCATTGTCAGATCAGTAGGACCTTGTATGGACCAGGCAGTTCTTGTTGCAAGATTTTTGTTGTAGTTCCAGTTGCTAGGTCTTTAGATTTCCCTAGTGTTCATTCATTTTCCAAGTTGGGTGTCCTGGCCTATTGATGATTTTTCATCCTTAATGTCCTTCCAGCAATATTCTTTTTTGCTTACCATAGCCAGAGCCTGCTGCATTCATGAGCCCGTGTTTGGTATCCCAAGTCCAAGTAAATCAGATAAATAAGTTGGGTAAATATAAACTGCCTCCTAGTTCATTTGGCTTTCCACGACTTATTTCTTTTCAGCAACATCAGCATCTGTCTCTACCCCATCCACCATCACTTTTGGAGGTGGGGGTTGTTGCAGGAGAAGCCGAGTTGTGATATAATGAGCAAAGCTATATGCACGTGGACGGATTATCTGATGGAAAAATGAACAACTCTTGTTTTGGGGTGTTGTTTCATTGCAAACAAAAGAAAGATATTCCTTTTTTTCAGTGTTAAGAAGGTAGCCACGGCTTTGTCAAATGGAAAGAATTCTTTTGCCCTAAGAGAGAATAGAAATTTGGCTTTGGATTATTCAAGAAAGATGGGGGACCGAAGGGCAGAGGAAAGCCTGGTGGGTTCCCTAAATGTAGGCACCGGAGTCCCACTCTAACACTGCACTCTGGGAGTAGCAGCTCTTTTGATAAGACCTCACTGATACAGAGTGGCAGAACAAGTTCTCAAATATTAGCATTGGCAACCCCAGATCACGAAAAGTTGTCTCATACCAGAATGGTGGGAAACAAATTCATACTTATTAGGTTTTTCATAATGCTAAGCATCTAAATAAAGACAAACTTTAGACAGTCAAGAGTTCTTCTTTATGATGTGAAATATGTGAATTTTTGGGATCCAAAGTGAGGATAATTTACCCCTTTGGTTTGGAAGTCTGATGTGGTAGGATGTGGCAAGTCTGGCCCTCAGCTTTGCTGAGAAAACATGGTGGTTTCTTTTAGTTTAAAGAACAGATGGCAAGAAGAAGTTGGTAATCCTGAGTAGGAACTTGGAGCTGAATAAGGGCAGTGGCTATTGGGAAGTCTCTTTTCACAAAAGTGTACCAGAAGGACTTATTTTATTTAGTATCACTTTGGACTTGTTTACAATGTTCATCCCCTCATTTGTGACACTTGTGTTTTCATTCAATCCCCATGAACATACTGAGTAAAGCACAGTGGGAGGCACTCTTCAACTTATTTTCTTATTGGAGTCTCACAGTGAATAGCCATTTTATCCTCATTTTAAACTGAGCAGGTTAAACTAATAACAGTCCAAGGAGTTGCACATTTTCCTCAGCAAGTAAAGGGCAGAGCTGATGAAACCTGAATCTTCAGATGCTGAGTCCGGTGCTTACCAACTTCCCTCCCCATCGCTGCTTCCTGCCAGATTGTCACTCTGACTCCGTAACTGTGAGATTTCCAAAAGAGGTTTGGGCAATCAGATCAGGGCAATCAGGGCAATCAGCCAAAGTACACTGAAGTGGAAAAGGCAGGGAGGTATGGGAAGGGTCCAAGAGCAGATATCACAGTTTGTGGTGGGATTAATGGGACAAGAATGGTGATGATACTTCACATTGATTGAGAAATGGGTTTAGCTGTTTACATGACGTATCTTGTTTAAGCCTTATAAAACCCATTTCCCCCACTTTTCAGATGAGAGAACAGGCTGAGAGGCATTAGGTAACTAATCCTAGCTCCTATAGCTAGCAAGTGCTGGAATCAGGATCATGACCTTGTTCTGCTTGTCTCCAATGCACCTGCTCTTTCCCTTGGAAAGAAGATGCGGTGTGTTGGTTTAAAAATTGTTTATATTACCAAATCAGACTCATCTATTTGGATCCAGTTAAAATAGAATTTCTTCACTAACCAGATTGATGGGCGTTAATGAAGAAGACCAATCAGAGACATAGAGGAATCACTATCTCTGCACATCTGAGATGGTGAGCAGGTCTGAGATCTTGCAGTTCTGGGAGCTGTTTGAAACAGTCAGATGTGTGGTTTCCAAACACGACAATAGACCTCTTCCCTTGAAACTATCTTTCAGGCCAAATGAATTTCATTATCAGAGGCAGGAATGGCAGCTTCTTGAAGCACAAGGTCTCATTGGAAAATGGAGTTTTATTAAGGCCATTCCTGCCCACCTTCACAAGACAGGAATGGTGGGAGGGACCACCATATTTATAAATATGGACCACCATATTTATCAAGCTCATTTCCTTTATTGTCCAGATGAGGCTGGGGTGTTTTAGTGGTTGTTCTGGGTCTCACTGATAGGTGGAGGCAAGGCTGAGACTAGAGCCAGGACTTCAGACTCTATAATCATGTGTTCCACCTTACCACGCTGTGTCTGCCTTCTAATTTGACTTCTCTCTGTGTCCCGTAGACCAGAACTTGAGGCCGTGGACCTGGTTACGCTTTCTCTTGGCATTATTTCCTAGTATGCGAAGTATGCTAACAGCATTTGAAATAAACTGGCCATGAGGATCTGTTGACAATGTGCACCCAAAATAGACTTGAGCAATGAAATTAATGCTGTACAAAATCCTCAGTCTGTTCAGGAATGCTTCCCTACAAACTCTTCGGAAAATAATCCTCCTAAAAAAATTCGATTCAGTCATCACCATTCCAGTTTAGAGAATTCTTCATCTATTAGTGTTGTTACAGGGCATAAATTAAAAATGCATATAATAACAGTTATTATTTTCCCATGCTGTTGAATGGGAAATTAACAGAGTCTAGGGCTGAAAATATTGAAGTAACATTGATATAAAGCTACTTTTCCAAGGAATGGATATAGCAACTGCATAAAGTACTGTATTTGGAAATTCATGAATTCATACTCACTTAGACAGAGAAAGAGCATTCTTTTTTTTTTTTTTTTTAAGATTTTATTTATTTATTTGACAGAGAGAAATCACAAGTAGATGGAGAGGCAGGCAGAGAGAGAGAGAGGGAAGCAGGCTCTCCGCTGAGCAGAGAGCCCGATGCGGGACTCGATCCCAGGACTCTGAGATCATGACCTGAGCCGAAGGCAGCGGCTTAACCCACTGAGCCACCCAGGTGCCCCAAGAGCATTCTTCCTAAAAAAATCGAGAGGAGTTTGTGGGGTGAGGGAAATGAGATGGGGAAGAACCAAATGAATGAGAAATGAGTAACCAGTCAGGACAAAGGAAATAATTCACATTCGTAGAAGGAGCTTTGAAATGTTCCTGAAATGGAACTTTTCTGGTCTGTCTACCTTCAGCCCCTTTACCTAGTATTTCAAATGATTTATGCTGGAGTGAATTTTATCTGGTGACAGGCTCTCTTTGTGGTTCTGTGGTTCTTACTAGCTGGGCAAGTTTATGCCTATGACGGCCGGTAATGTCACTCCCTACGTCATCTGCACTGCCGAGCTCTAAGTTACTGGAGGAGCCTTCCTGCTGGACCATGGAAGGAGCTGCTGGAGCATCTGAGGCTTAGTGAGTGGCACTGATACGTGGAGTCTTTGTGGCCTGCCAAGAGCTGATCACAATGGAAATGAGCCTCATAAAAGATCCTCAGAAAGACATCTGTGTAAATAACAAAGGTTTCCCTTTAGGCAATGAGCAGGAAGGACAAAAGTGTGGGGGAACTTTCTAGCTATTCTTTCCCTAGTCTTCGGATTCATGGAATGACAGAGTTGCCTAGAAAAGCCAAGAAAAGCCTTCTTTCTCTCAACCTTTGCCAAATGTAAAAGGAAAACAAAGTAGCTTGAGTGGAGGGAGCCCTGTAACCCTCTTAACTGTTTCTTGCCTATTCTTTCAGAAAGACTTGTGCAAACACAAGTGAATATATACAACTATATCTATGCACATAATTCAATTTCTCTCTATACATGTTCTTTTCTATTCACCCAAATGAGATTATAGAATATAGATTTCTTGTGCCTTAATCTTAGCAGATTCTTCTAAAGCAACATATATACATCTAATCATTTTATTTTAACAGTTGTTCAACATTCTGTGGCATTATCATTTCTTGATGCAAGTTAACATTGTTTCTAGTTTTTTGTTACACCTAGATCTGTTTTTTTCAAGAAACCATATCCATTAGGTTTGTTGCGTCAAATGCATGTATGTGTAAAATTTTGATAAGTTGCTAAACTGTCTTCCAAAAGTGTTGCATTACTTTGTATGTTCGCCCATCATCGATGAAAAAGCCTATTTCTGCAATATCATCAGGGATATTAGATTTTAATTAAACTTTTAAGTATTTGAAAAATTTCAATTTTGTATTTGAGAAAATGAGTCCCCTTATTTTTGATTTGTATATATTTAATTATGTGTGACATTAAGGTTCTTTTCATGTGTTTATTAGTTATTTGTATATGTTTCCTGTGAACTTCCTACTGATGGTATTTTCTAATTTTTCTATTGGTTGTTCATTGTTTTTTGTTGACTTGTTAAAGCCTATGTATATGATGATGAATCTTGTCTTTGTTTTTTGCTCTATCTACATATGTACACACATGTATGTATTTTTTCCTATAGATGTTTTATTATTTTTTTAAAGATTTTATTTTATTTATCTGAGAGAAAGAGAGAGTGTGTGCACAAGCTGGGGGAGCGGCAGAAGGAGAGAGAGAGAGAGAGAGAGAGAGAGAGAGAGAAGCAGGCTCCCCACTGAGCAGAGAGCCCAATGCAAGGCTCAATCTTAGGACCCTGGGAATCATGACCTGAGCCCAAGGCTGATGCTTAACTGACTGAGCCACCCAGGTGCCCTGCTATAGATGTTTTAATCTTTTTTCTTTATGTCCTCTAGGTTTCATGGAATACTAGAAATTTTTAAGATTAGGGAATTTTAAAATTGGATTTAAACACAGTTTAATTTTATTTGGTCTCTTTCAGTTTCTCTAAAATGAAGGACCTATGGGTTTCTCCAACCAATGCTAATTTTATTTTATTTTTATATGACAAAGTTCTAGAAGCAAGCCACTGCAGAAGTGCTGGATGAAAACAATCTCATTTGAGAATGATGATTAAATAAGAAAGGGATGTCTCCCCTCTTCTACAAAAGAGAATTCTTCTGTTCTGGGGAGAGAGGACTTGAGCTTAAAGCTTAACATGCTTAACCCTTACAAAGGAGAGGTCAGCAAAGCACATCGAAACTTGAGCAAAGTTTCAGTGTTCTTTGAAGGAAGGATGGTTAGGTCATAGAGAGGGGCAAAGAGAGGACAGCACTATTATTCAGGGTGAGGGAGTTCTCTGTCATACTTGACATTTACATTCCAGGAAAATATAATTTATACTGAATAGACTTATATAATTAGATTTTTCCCCATAAGAATTAATGTAAAAAGTTCATCGCTATGGGGCAAATACATATAGTCATCACACTACCCAAACTCATTAATAACATTAAAATCTATATATTGAGAAATATTGAAATTTGCATAATCTTTCTGACATTAACATAGTTGATTCTGAGCTTGCTGAAAGAATTAGTAGGATAGGCTACTAGACCAAAGACAAGGGCTGAATAAGCTACTATATAGACCAAGGGTCATGGAGGACCATCCTTCTCACTACCATTATTTCTATATCTACATCCAGATATTGGTACACAAAGAGAGGTCAGAGATGATTGTGGCCCAACCATCTTTGCTCTGTGTCCTCTTCACCCTTCTTGGAGAGATTAAGCAAGGTTTCCACAATAAATCCTGCTGTTGAAAACCACATGCTTTCTCCTCAAAGCCAGAACTGTTGTGCCTCTTACCAAAAGGTTGTAGTTCACTGCCAAATTTATTTTATGTAATTAAATGTTGTGGCTACAAATCAACTAGTAGAAGGTTGTTTCTAAATGGTAGGTCAAAGGAAGTGTCCTTTTTTACATCTAGTTTGCGTTGTAGGCATTCTTTCTATCATTTTCCCAAATCGTTGGGTTCATTTTCTATAGCAGAGACATCTTCCAAGGTGGTTGTGATGGAGAAGGAACCACTGTTAGGTCTGTAGTAAAGAACCTATAGATTCCAGGATCACAAGAGCTGTCCGAAGCCTAGGGAACATGTGAGGTCCTGCGGAGCCAAAGAGATGAGGGATTACAACCAGCTGATGGGGGTGGGGGAGATGAAGGAGATGGATGAGTGACTTAAAGCGGCCAAGACGAGTTTTAGAAGTGCGTATGCCAGTACTACCGACTGGCACTGTGGTAAGGAAGGGTGAAGAGGAGGAAAGTTCCAGTAGCTCCGCCACTGAAGAGGCTGTGTTTTGTCCTTTCGTAAAGGAAGGTGTAATGAAAGGTATTAAAACGGAAGCCAGGGGCTCCTGGGTGGCTCAGTGTGTTAAAGCCTCTGCCTTTGGTTCCAGTCGTGATCCCAGTGTCCTGGGATTGAGCCCCACATCCGGCTCTCTGCTCAGTGGGGAGCCTGCTTCCCTCTACTCTTTCTGCCTGCTTCTCTGCCTACTTGTATGTCTGTCTGTCAAATAAATAAATAAAATCTTTAAAAAAATAAGACCAAAACCAGACATTTAAAAAACCAAAAAACAAAAAACAAAAAACAGAAGCCAGAGGGACAATTTGTGAAAGGCAAGTGTGAGGGGTGATGTTTCAGGTACTGGAAGTGGTATGGGTGCGATTTGCTGGCTCCTCTCTTTCTCATGTCCTTTCTCCTTTTGTCTCTCTTCCTGTGGTTTTCCAGATCTTTCCCTCTTTCTAATCCTTTGGCTTTTTCATGTTCTCTGAAAAATCTAGTTTTCTTCCACATCCATTAATTAATGACTGCCGAATGGTATAAAATCACGGCTACTTTTGCTAGATAATGACTCATTTTTTTCTAAAAATAGGAATACTCATTAAGTTATTTCTTTCCAGGGGGTTTCCATCTGCCCCCCCCCCCGCGCCCCCCGCCCGCACACACTGAGGGATGCGGGGCGCACGCACACGCATGGCCCGACGGGGCGGCCGGGTCACTAACGTTAATTCTAAGCTGCTTCTTGTAACGCCCTGGCTGTTTGCCATTTCCCCCCATCTGCATTGGAGAAACCTCTTCACCCCAATTGTCAGCTCGGTCCCAGTCTTCAGTGCTTGTTTTAGAAGGTAAGTTAGTATTCCCCCACCTACACTCAGTGAATCAACAACCAGTTATCCCTGTTTTATGTCTGGGATGCTGGGCTTGTTGCTGGGCTACTCTCTGCCTTATTCTTGAATCCAACCGTACAGCCCCAGTCATGTATGGGAGTTCTTGTCACGTCCCCTTATGCCCAATTCCTATTTGTAATATTCTGCCTAATTTTCTAAGCCTTTTAAAAATAAAGTCTTACTTTGTTTTTGCCAGAATTAAAGAAGTGATTTTCATCCCAGCAGGATTTGGTAGTAGACTGGTTATCTATTACCATCCACTTTAAAAACCATGTTGTAAGCTTGGTCGTGTGCCTCCTCCCCTCCCCCATTGTCTAATTCTGCTCCCAGGGCCCCCTTGCTCTCCCTCAACCCCCTGCTGCTAATCCATTTGTTCCAGGTCATGTCACAAGATACCAAAATGTTGACTTATATTTAACCTTCAGGTATTTTTTTTCTTTTGGGCTGGTAGCCTACAAAAGAAGAATTCCTCTTACTACATTTACGGTCTTTAAAAAATGAGCAAATCAAAGCATTTTCCTTTTCACTCAAAATGACTGACCAATTTGCCACAGGCTGGTTTTAACCGTATGACTTTAAGGTACGCACAGGGCACATAAGGGTGAGTTGGTCATTCTTGTGAGGGTGGAATATTTGGGGAGAGGGAGGGTGGGAGCTTGGGGAAGTGAGAGAGGTGGTTGTTGAATGCTAACCCCAAGGCCTAAAGGTTTCTTTCAGGTCATTTGCTAGGAAAGTAGCTACTTTAAAAAGTTATCCCTTTTATATGGGTATCCCTTCACTGTTGTGATTTGAAAGTGCAAGAGCCATCTTTGTTTAGCAGAAGGCAAACCATTCCACTAAGCACAGTGAGGCATCTTTGTTCGTGGTGATGGGTCCCATTGATTAATGATAATGAAAAAGTGGAACCCCTTCTTCCAACAGTGGCTTAAAAGGATCTTCCAGAATTAGCCATGTGTAGGAATCCTTGACAAATTAAGCTAGCCAAATACAAGTTAGCTGAATTGAAGAGTATAATCTATTATTTCACTGAAAATATTGTTGTAGAAAACATTCCCAATTAAACTATCAATGCTGGATTGTTTTCTTCTTTTTATATTTATTTGATAGAATGATGGAACAAGGAACAGACATCTTAATTTATCAAGTACAGTGCTTTCATATTCTAGAAAAGGGAATTGGATTCCAAAGAGATTACATGAATTGTTTAAGGTTTTTCTGGTTCTCCTTTTGAGGTGATACGCTTTCTGATTTCATCCCAGGTTACCATGTCCGAAAGGGTAGGAGCTGGTCTCAATGCTGGCTACACATTTAGAACCATTAGAGGAGATTTTACAAAATACAGATGTCTGGGCCCTGCATTCATTGATTCTCACTTCTACTTGGCTTTGAGTGAGACTTGACAGGAGAAGTCCTTTATGAAAACTATTCCTTTGTAATGGCTATTTATAGCTAGAGTTGAAAGTCATTGGTATTACAAAATAGGCAATTCAGAAATTCTGTGCATTTCTCTCTTAAACTTTGTGATTCTTGTTGGTAGAGACCATAGATGCTGTCTGTTAAACTTTGTACCATACAGTTTCCCATTAATCTTATTTTATTTTTGACTAATTTTTCTTTAAAAATTTTAAGTACCTAGAAAAATAAAGGGGCTACTAATTTACAAAAACATCCGTTTGCACCACCCAATGTTAACACTTGTTAACACAAGTGATCAAGTAACTGAAATGAAACTCTGCAGACAAAGTTGAAGTATACCCTTTGGAGTTCTCATTTTATTTCCAGGTTTTCCTCTGTTATGATGAAGGCCAAAGAACAAACAAACAATGTACTAGTTCCCTTCGGCCCTCTGCCTCCTCATAACGTGGACGATGGGCCTATTTGCAATAAGGAAAATGCTTACTAAACTATCAAAAAGCTTTAAGATCCTCTCGATGATGATGTTATGGGTATGGAAAGCACCAGCTGAGTCAGGATTGTAAATACCTCATCTGCATTTTGGAAGGAGAAAAGTAGCTTAGTGAGAAGTTTATGGAGGTCAGTTTTCATGCTCACAAAAGGACCTGAGAATCACAGACCACAGACATGTATTTAGGAATACAAAAATCCAATAGTTGAAGATATGCAGAGCTATTATTTTTCTTGGCTGAGACTGATAATTTTCCTCTTTTCCCCATAAATTAGGGTTTAAAATGTTGTTGCTACCGCTTATTTCTTTTGGCATGTTAAATGACTGAGTTTCTTTGTTCCCACTGCCTTCTCTGTGGACCCTCTTGAGCTCCTTCTCTTGAGTAAATAATCTAGTTTTTCTGTGGCTTGTGTAGCAGCTTAGCACTCCTTTGGTAATTTTTTTCCTCTGGCTATGGGCTCTGTTGACCATGTTCATAGTACAGTATGCTCTCCTTCTCTAGTTTCCAAAATTAAGGGCCGTTTGTTTTATTGTTCTCCAATGGACAACGGTCCTTTCTCTGTCTGCTCTTCAGTAAGTACCTTGACCTAGACTTCTGTTCTGATTTCACACTCTGTCCATTTATAGTCAGGCAGTGATTCAGCCAAATGCAGCAATTCCCCTGGTATGCTCTTTGTGGGGTATATTTCTGCTGAATGGCATCATGCTTTATGCTCTCATTTTTTTATTGTTAAAAAAAAAAAGAGAGAGAAATGAGAGAAGACAGGTGAAGACTTCAATCCTTAACACATTTCAGTTGTCTCTAGTTTTCATTTCAAGTCTAAGTTTACTCTCTCTCTCTCTCCTCCACCTTTCTCTCTCTCAACATCTTGTCTTTTATCATTATGTTCCATTACCACCCCAAATGAACTTGGGCGAAAGCTAATTGTTTTCCACTTCTAAGCCTTTCCATTTAGCACTTGCTGCATACCCCATAGCTGTCAAATCAAATTTTTGCCAAGAAAGAACAGACCTGGAAGATCTGAGAAACTCCCACAAGGAGATGCATGTGTTTTGATAGGTGAATGTCAAGTACACCAAACGATTCAGAGAAGAGGAAGGTACCTTGAAATGCCACATCTACCTGCTTAAGAAGCTGTAATATTGAAAACACAGTCACTGCCCACCATTTTGCTCATGGAAGTGATTTGTTGTCTTTTCAAAGCCTTTAGAATTTTAAAGGGAGAGCTTGTCTCCCTGCTTTGTAGCTTGAAGAGGGTGGCCACATAAACATGAGGAAGGCAAGACGTGAAGCCTGATTGTGAGCTGTTTTCCTAATGGTTGGGAATCATTTAACTTTCTAGGGAGGTTCAGGGAGGCTGAGAGCTCCACCCATCCAGGCAAACCCCTTCTCTCTCCACCTGGAACATGCCAATGATATGAAGTTATGAGTTGTTAGGTCTCCCCATATGTCTGTGGTGTGCCTCTCAGAAACATATCACAGGCTGCTAAGTTGGGTTTATCCTTTCTTAGGTTGGGCTGGTTCTAGTAGAGGGTCTTGATGGATGGGGATAGTAGATTACACCCATATTTGCTTTACGTTGTTCAATCTTATTTTGAATTCCAGCTTTTAAAATAGCTTACAAATGGCTTATAGTCATTAATGTTGTTTTCCTTTTAAAAAGTTCCATTGCATACTAATGAGGAGTTTAATACTAACAGAAGCTACATTGCCATGCAAGCTGGAGTTTGCCATATGCGTAACTCCTGTTTCACACAAGGACTAAGTTTGCAGAATGCAGAGTTGCCACAAATATCCAAGTGCAGAATTAGGTCCCATGTACAAGTATGTGAGTGAAGAATTTGGCTCATGCATATACCCTTGGAAAAAATTTTCCCATAGTTTTCTTTTCTCTGAGGTATTGAATGGGCCAACACTTGTCCTCATGTTTCAAACATTTCAGCCCCCCTGAAACATTTTGATTGCCTCTTACATTGACTAGAATTGCACAATACTGTGTTCTAAACGATATCTTTTTCACTGGCTTCGTATAATTTCTGAAGAAATCCTCTGCTTCATACACTATGCCCTTATGTATATGGCTTCTATTTTTACTTTGCTTCTTCCTCTGTTTTCTTTCTACCATTTCATCCAACATGTTTCGAATTTGTGTAGTTGCTTATATTTGAGGCAATCATACTTGAAACCAACAATGCTTACTTTATTTAAAAAATATTTGTCTTGATGCAGTTCCCAATTTTGGGACCTGGCACATCAAACCCAATAAAAGAATGCAAGCCTTGGGAAGACGGAATAAACCCATGATGTAATCGGCAGAGTTGATGTGTTGGTTCCACCCGGGTGGAATTAGGATCTTTATTTTATTATCTTTGAAACTCAACAATAACAGAAACAGAAGAGTACTCTTTCAATAGTAATAGCTAATTTTTAAAATGTGAATGAGAAGATTTGAGAATAAGCACTAATGGTCATTTTATTCCTTGTTCTTTTCGTTTCACTCAATCATTTAATATGTGCCAAGGTAACCTAAGATATGACAGGGGTGTGTGTGTGTGTGTGTGTGTGTGTGTGTGTGTTTGCATTTAAAGTACTCAGATGTTACTGGTTAACAGTATTGCTCAGGAAATCAAAAGACCTAGATTCTAGATCTATGCCTTAACACAGAAGTCACCATGCCCAGTGGGGTAGAGAGATACTCAGGTAGCTTGACTTCATCTCATTGACGATGTAGAATCAGACACCCAGTTTCTCTGGCACAACTTGAGTTCCCAAGGAAAATCCAGTTTCATAATTCCACTTTCAGCTAAGACTCTACCATAATTCTCATTAATTTATGACATGTCAACTTAAGTTCCTCTATTAACTCTACTAGCTATTACCTAGATTCACTTCTGCCTCCAGCTTTCTTCTGCCTGGCAAATGGGCTTCTGAGCCCTCAGCTTTGTTTGATGAATCTTCCACGATCATTTCACATCCCTCCCTCTGGATCCTTGATGCCCTGATTAAGCGGCAGGAAGGTCCATCTCTTTTGTTTAGTGATGGTTGCATCTATGTTTTTGACCTGCTTCATGCCTGAACATTTACTGGCAATGGTCAGACTCTCCTGTCTTAACTCAGCAGCTGGGTCTCTGGAACAGATCCTTTTCCCCTCTTCCCTCTCCCTGGCTTGAATTCTGATACTTCCATAATCAAATGGAGTTTTATCGTTGCTCTTTGCTTATCTTGCATTGCTCACAGCAGGTCTCAGACAAGGATTTGCATATCAAAGCTAATTGGGAAGGTGATCTTTGGAAGTACAGAGAGGTAGTTAGGAAGTGGGACATGGAGGACAGGAAAATAAAACAAGGTACATTAAGAATTGAGGCCATGCCTGAGATCCAGTCCTTGGGCGTAGGTGAAGAAGTAGGGGGACCCTCTGAATGACTGTGGAGAAAGCACCTCAGGAGAATCCAAGTAATGAGGCATAAAGGTGGGGGTATTTATCTACTTACCATTCCCATAGTTTGAGGTTTGCACTTAGCTAGGTGTTAACTCCTGACATTTCCAGCTTGCCCGGTTGTTCTCTCCTCTGATTGGATAAAGTGCACTTACAGATGGAAATGGGTATTTGAGATAAGATGCTGTCAGCATAATCAAGAAGGGTCCACCCAGTTGCCAATGACCTCTATGGTGGACTCTATCAGATACGGGTAAGGTACTAGCAACATTCACTACACCAATTCTCTTAAAAGAACTCATAAGAAGGAACTGTTACCAGGAATTAGGAAATGCTAGTGATGGAGAATTTATTTCTTTGGGAGAGAAGGAATTAACTTTCTGGATCTTTCTTTCCCAACGGAGGAGACATTTGAGGTTCTTGAGGGAGGTAACTAAATAGCCTTTTCCTCTGTGGGTGAGAGACAAGAAACATAGAAAACATAGGAAGCCAAGCAAGAGTCTAGATAGGGTGTTGCAAAATGAGGAGCATTGGATGTGCCCCCCTCCCCACAAAGTTCTGGCTCTTCTGAATTATTCTGTAATTTGGATCTATGGGAATTACTTGTGTCTTCTAAATTTAAGTGTTGTGTAAATCTCTAAGGCCATTAACAAAAAAGATTTATTTATTTGAGAGAGAGAGAAGAGAGAGAATACAAGCAGAGGGAGGGACAGAGGGAGAGAGAATCCTTAAGCAGACTCCCCACTGAGCATGGAGCTCAATGAAGGGCTCAAAATGGGGCTTGATCCAGGACCCTGAGATTGTGACCTGAGCCCAAATCAAGAGTCAAATGCTTAACCAAATGAGCCACCCAGGTGCCCCTCAGACCAAGTGGTGGATCAAGTCCACTTTATTGCTATTTGTGGTTCTCTTAATTCACATGTATGTTAACTGGCTTGATGAAAGAAACAGTTTGCTTATGTCTCAAGCACAAAGACCTGCTCAGAGACTGAACCTGACATTCAGCTGAGCTGGACTCCTGTGAACATAGCTGAAAAATGAACAAAGACCCATATCAACTCTGTTTCTAATTCCAAGTTGGGGGAAGTATGGGTAATCTAAATGAAACTCACATATGCATAGTTTATTTGTAGATATGGTTGTATAAGAGATTTGTAATGAGTTGTATATGCTTAATTTGAATGCTTGGTAAATTTTGGTTATACGCTTATGAATATGGTATGTGCATTAAGCCATTCCAATGGTTGCCTTCGGTTATAAAGTCTCAGCTTAAGAACTCTGGCAGGGCCAACCCTGCTACACATCTGGTTGGTTGGTTGTTCCCCAGCAGTGACTAATTTTGATCAGATCGACTTGCACCTCCTACCTTCCAAGTAAACAGAAGATAGACTCCAGAATATAAATCCCAGTGTTGATATTTACAGAGGGAAATTTAAAATGCCTCTACAGGTCATAGGATCTCAGCATTCTGTGCTGGCAATGAACTTTTGGAAGATTAAGAAATAGAGGTTTCTGGAAGAAAAGTGATTTAGCCAAGGTCATAGAAATAAAGGCTTATCTTTAACTTGTATATAATTTTGGTGATACAGTTGCTTTGTTGATAACACTATCACAGTTTTGATTAATGCTAGTGTCTGGCCTCATGTCTAGTTAAGACTCATTTATAGATTCCTTTCAACACAGTAGAAGCTACTGTAGTCATAAATTTCCTCAACCATGGCAGCTGCTGTGCAAGACAGTAGTAAAAATTCTAACATCAATCTCTCTCTTTTTTTTTCCTGAAGATTTCAGTATTTTATGGACTTTTAAACCATCCTTTACAAGTTGAACTGAGGTCATATGGCAGTAGCTTTTGCTAGAAAGCAGCCAGTGGCAAGAAGAGCCTTAATCGATGCCCATTAAGGAGAAAAAAGCGGGAAAAAATGGAAGATCAAGAGCTGTTTCACTTCAGGAAAGGGCATTTATATGAACCTTTCAATCCTAACCAGGCAATGCCATGAAAGACTGACCACATTGGCAATTGGCAAAAAGAAATATGAGGCTAAAAGTCATAGTAAACACTCTTTCTTTCTCTCTCCCCCCGAAGAGTGCCAACACATTTTTAATTCTCAACAGATACATTATACCTAGAACTAAACAAAGCACAGATTTATCTTTCTGGGAATAAGTATGTATTAACTCTGTAACAGTTTGGAAAAGGATTGAATCATTTATTTCATGGTCAGTAACAAACAAAAACACACACACAGAGAAAATTATTCCCCTGTACATCATAGACTTCTCACTGTCTGTTTTTGTTTAATAACTATCAACGTTTATAACTATCAAAGTTTTCTGACTTCTTGTCAGAGAAGACGGCTGCAGTATAGTTACAATTTATCTAAACAAATATAACAGATTTCTTTGATGCCATGGTGGTGTTTTTCAGAAATGGATTCCTTAATGGATTATAGGCTCCTCTTTTCCTTTGTAACATTCAAAAAGCTGAACAAAGTATTTAAGATACAACATGCTAATAACAAACACCACATCCCATAAAGTAAGCAGGAAAACAAAGAACCTCATATTAGGGTACAGAAATATGTTGATGACTTTAATTCAACAATGAAAGATAAACATAGAGCTGTAACTGATGATTTAATCTAATTCATCTTTAAAATCCATGCAATCGTCAAGAGTTGAAGACACCTGCCACCAGGATGCTGAAATCTGAGAAAATGTTACTTGCCCTTGATGGCAATTGGAGGTAATTTAATTGCAATTACTGCACAAAATCTGTTGAATGACATTCTAATAAACTCTGCTGAGGTAAATATCATATTATTACAAATATAATTTCCGATTTTCCCTGCTTGAAGTAGATGAATGACAGAATTAAATGCCATTTCCTAAACATCTAAACAGCAGCTATAATCATAACTGTTTATAACGTCTTTAGTCTGTTTTCTGATCTGTGACTCAGAAGCCAGAAAGCCATAAACCAGTGTCTGTTTACATGACTGAAAAATTCATTTCTCTCCCTAGGAGGATGGGAGGAAACACATTTTTTCCAGTTCTTTGACTACAGAATCAATGGAATGAGAAGGTGAACACTAGAATGGAAGTGATGTGGCTGTCTAGAATAAAATAGATGTTTATGTTCAAGGTTGAAACCGAATGTTGGCTCATCAGGTGTTAGATTGGAAGCCAAACTAAGAGATGAACTTCATCTTAGAGTTCCTTTCAGTCAAAGAACATTTAATGGATAATGGAACATAAAATGGACATCCATTTTATGGATACTGACCTATTTAGAATTTATTTGAATTCACTTGAATCTTCAATCACAAAGAAACTCAGAGTTTAATTTTTTTTGGAAATCACACCAGGCTCTACTTTTCAAGCTGAAGATGAGAGAAAGAGTAATGGCGAAGTAGGAAGTGGGTAGGAGGGCATGATTGGTTTCCTATCTTGAGCATTATTAATTTGGTTACTTTAGAAAAACACCTATGTAAACACAGAAATGGGTAATTCTCTGGGAAGTATTTACTATGGAATAACGTGGGATTTCTGTCTATAGAAATCTGTAAACAGCTATGCCATTAGACCACCGTTTTGGCTAAATGCAAATGGATAGTGTATTAGCTTGCTAAGGCTGTCATAACAAAGTATCATAGACTGGGTGGCTTAAAGAACAGATACTTACTGTCTCACAGTTCTGGAAGGTAGAAATCCAAGATCAAGGTACAGGCAGGATTATTTATTCTGCGGCTTCTCTCCTTGTCTTGTAGACTGCTGTCTTTTCACTATGTCTTGGCGTGGTCTTATATTGGTGTCTGTGTTCTACTCCCTTCTTCTTATAAAGCACCAGTCACATTGGATTAGCGCCCACTCAAAGACCTCATATTAGCTTAGTCTTCTCTTTAAAAATCCTATCTTCAAATACAGTCACATTCTGAGGTACTGGGTGGTCAACATATGTACTTTGGTATATGAATAGTTAGTGGTACAATTCAGACCACAGGAGATGAGGTGTGTGACATTTGTAAGTTTTGTTGAGGCTACCTGATAATGCTATGAAATAATTTGATTGCCTGAATAATGATACTTTGTGTTGTGGGTATATTGAGAAAGGTAAGTGGAGAATTAAGGTAGACATTGAATTAAAAGATTTTCTATTCACAGAAATGGTTATTTTGACGTGGGTCCCTAAATTTTCACCCGAACACCCATCCCTGTCCTTTGGGTGGCTCCAGAAGGAGGAAGTAGCGTAACAGAGTTGTCACAGACTTTTGGGCCAGCTATGGGATGAATAAGATGTGTCCTCAGTATCATGGGAAGTCATGGCTTGTCATGCATTGTCATGACTGGGAAAACTTTACCCTTCCTGACTGTGAGTTCCTAAGTACCTATAACGAATGCTCTGAGTCCACTTCTGTTTCTCCATGCCCAGCCAGTTGCTAAGCCATCAGCCTTTGGGTTGGAGCTCAGAATGTTTCTTTATTAACTAAGGCACATGTGTTTTAGGAGAAAGCTCCCTCTTGACCCTGCTTGCCTCCACTAACTGTCCTACCAGAGCAAAGTTGGTCCGCTCCTGGGTGAACTATAGATAGAGACCACCAGGTGGAGATGCCTCACAAAGTTGTACAAATAAGGAGAGCATGGGGGATCATTTCCAAAGTCATGACTCTTAAAACAGAGTTGGGCATGTTCCTTTTATTGGGGCTTTGGATGAATATTCAGAGGGGAATTTTAACATTATAATGAAGCTGAGGTAATTGGCACTTTTTTTTTTAATTTTTATTTTTTATTTTTTATAAACATATATTTTTATCTCCAGGGGTACAGGTCTGTGAATCACCAGGTTTACACACTTCACAGCACTTACCAAAACACATACTCTCCCCAATGTCCATAATACCACCCCCTTCTCCCAAACCCCCTCCCCCCAGCAACCCTCAGTTTGTTTTGTGAGATTAAGAGCCACTTATGGTTTGTCTCCCTCCCAATCCAATTGGCACTTTTTGATTCATCTACAAAGGGATCCTCCCAAATACTTCTATTCCTGTTCCAGCAATTTGTTAGTTAGTTTCTAAAAGATGAAATTGACTGTTAGGCAAGAAGCTTCTAGGAGTCTCCTGAGTTCAGGAGTTTAGGGGGTCAATCCTGAGGTTAGAGGGTCAAAGGGTCTCTCTCAGGACCCTTCTTCCATCAAATCATTTGTATCAAATATGCACATTTAGCCACAGAGATTTCCAATTGAGATTGAGACTGAGATTGAAACAGACATTGAGACTGGTTTAAATAGTCTAATTGGTAGATTCTTTTAGTAGTAAATTCTCCACTGGTTCTACATTTCTTAAAATCTAATGGGGTTTCTAGTTCTGGACCATGTTGTTAGGACTCTATGAAACAATGCTTCCAGGTGCTTATTTTAGGATTACATTAAGGGTGACTTTTAGGTCACCTATGAATATACTTAAAATTTACTTCTTCCCATAATGAGGGTTAGCAGCAATACAGATGTGGAAAATGTGAAGGTTATCCAATCTAAATATGTTTGACTTACCTTGTGTAACTTGAACTTGTGAGTAGTTACTGTCTCACAGTTCTGGAAGGTAGAAATCCAAGATCAAGGTACAGGCAGGATTATTCATTCTGTGAGTAGGATTTAGGATTGGTAAAGAACTTTCACATTACTTGTTTTGCAACTCACAACATCCATATAGGTGGGATGAAGAATTTTGCGGATGAAGGCATTTTGCTTCAGAAGTTAAATGATTTGTCCGAAGCAATATATCTATTACAGAGTGTAGGTACCGTGGCTCCAAGTTCAGTGTTCTTTCTATTACCTTGTATTTTCAGAGAACTAAGTTGGTCCTTTAAACCTGATTTACTGTATAAGACGGCATTTTTCTTTGATTAATCACAATAATTGACATGATGTATTAAAGAAGACTGATGTAGCCTCGTGTTCCTCATAAAATAGGGAAAAGAATCATTGGAGGTCTTTCATATTCATTTGTAAACTTTGAAGATAATTTCTGTGCCTGTTTCTCAGGGTACCTATAGACAAATGATACCATGATACTCATATCTCAAAGAAATGAAAAATTTCCCTCTTTTTGTTCAGCTATACATATTTTTATAGTTAATGTATTTGGGAATAAATAATCATCCTCAAAAGATATAAAAAACCTAACATTTTCTTTTTGTAGGGGGAAGGCTCAGGAAGTCCTGGAGGAAAAAAAATGAATTGGGAAGATTACTTCATAGCAAGTATTTACTCCTTAAAAGTTATAGAACGGTTTAAGATTTGTCAATAACATGCTTTATTATTCATTCAATAGTTTCCTTCCCCCATTTCTTTTTTCTTTACAAACTTTCCTTCCCAGATTTTCTGTAGCTCTTTCTCAGAAGCACCCTACACTTGGTATTATGGTTTATTTTCAATGGTTTGACCTAGGTGCATCTGATAAGACTTGGCCATATGAGGCAGACCTGAGGTGAGAACCCAGCCATTCTAGTACAGGGTCCAGGCTCATATCAAGATGTGCCTGATGTAGATGTTCACCGATGCCTGACATTTCCCTGATTCTGAGATTATTTTCTTTTCTGATATTTTTAGTCATGTGGACAATATCTTTGATAACATCCTAAGAGGCACCAAGTACTAAGCTTTCTCAATAATGTATGTGCTCTTCTCCTCCTCCTCCTCCTCTTCTTCTTCTTCTTTTGCTTGTGTGATATTTAAAAGTTGGTACACTCTGATTGTTTCTGAAACTGACAGAAACACAATTCAGACAAAATAAGAATCTAAGACAAAAATAAGAATTTATTAGTTCACCAAGCTAGGATGCCTGAGATCAAGTTGATCTTACTTCAGGCAAGGTTTGAACTGGGGTTCAAATGAAGTTGAAGGTGAATTAAAGTTCATTCTCTCTCTCTTTCTCTCCCATCTCAGCTGCATTTACTTCAGGTTGGTTTTTGTTCTAGTTACTATTGCCATAAAACAAACTACCTTAAACTTTCCACTACACTCATAATATTCTGTGGGTCAGGAATCAGAAAGGGCACTGCAGGGATGACTTTTCTGTGCTCTACAATGTCTGGAACCTCAGCTGGGGAGAATCTGGGGTTCTGGGGCCTGGAATCATCTGTAGGCTCATTCACTCTCATGAATGGTGATTGGTGCTGGTGGTTGCTGGGAACTTTGCTGGAGCTGTTGGCCAGAAAACTGATGTGGATCCGCTCCCTGTGGTAGCTTGGCTGGGTTCCATGAACAAACATCCCAAGAGAATCAGGTCAGCCTGATTTGCCTTTTATGTCCTAGTCTCAGAAGTCACACAGTGCCACTTCTGCCATTTTCCAGATTCAAGAGAACGGAAGATAGAGCCTGTTGCTTCATAGGAGGCGTGTCAAAGAACAGTATGAGATGAGACACATTCTTGTGAACATCTTTGAAGATTTTATTTATTTATTTGTTTGTTTGTTTGTTTATTTGTCACACACAGAGAGAGAAGAGCACAAGCAGGCAGAGTGGCAGGCAGAGGCAGAGAGAGAGAAGCAGGCTCCCTGCTGAGCAAGAAGCCAGATGCGGGACTCAATTCCAGGACCCTGGAATTGTGACCTGAGCCCAAGGCAGCAGCTTAACCCCCTGAGCCACCCAGGTGTCCCAATTCTTGTGAACATTTTGGAAAAAATATGATCATTGATGGCTTTCTTCTCAGCTTGACTCTGCCCACATGGGGGTAAGGAAATTCTACAGGAGTTATAGCCGTACATGATCCTTATTGCTGGGAATCTCTGAAGGATAAAGTCTGTCTCCCAGTGTCATTGTCAATCCCCTCAAAAGGGCCATAACTGGCCAGACTGGGTCATATCACATAGCTTTCTGTGGCAGAGAAGAAGGACCACATGACTACTAGTAGATGCTGACAAGGGTACAGTAAGCCAAGGATAGTCGGTTCCCCAAAGGGAAAACAGTATCAGAAGGAACAAGGGATACTGGCAGACAAAAACAACCAATGTTCATTACAATTGGTTTCTTCGTCTCTCTCTCTCTCTCTCTCTTTTTTTTTTTTTTTTTACTACAATTGGTTTTTTTAATCACTCAGTATTATATTCAGTTCCCTCTTTCTTAAGTTAAATCAGCTTATGTGGGTCACCAGGAGGCTATAATTTTCTCCCATGATAGCACTCATCAGACCATACCACAAGTGTTGGTTTGCCCTCTTATCTTCCCTGTTAGAGTATAAGATTTGTATATTCACAACCATATCTTACTTGGTGCTATGTCTGCAGTGTTACCGCATTCTAGAACAGTGGTTTTCAAAGTATGGTCCCTGGGCCAGCAGCATTAATATTATCTGGGGACTCATACAAGCAAATTCCCAGGCACCCCATTCCAGACCTGTTAATTCACAAACTATGGGGGTGGGGCGTCCAGAACTCTGTCTTATTTTATTATTTAAATTTAATAGACAATGTACAGTACATTATTAGTTTTTGATGTAATGTTCAATGATTCATTAGTTGCGTATAACACCCAGTGCTCGTCACATCCTGTGCCCTCCTTTAATGCCTTTCACCCAGTTACCCCATCCCCCCACCCACCTCCTTTTCTGAAATCCTCAATTTGTTTTCTGGAGTCAAGAGTCTCTCATGGTTTGTCTCCCTTTCTGATTTCTTCCCATTCAGTTTTCCCTCCCTTCCTCTTCCTGTGCTCTATTCCTTATGTTCCACATATGAGTGAAACCATATGATAATTGTCTTTCTCTGTTTGACTTATTTCACTTAGCATAATCCCTTCCAGTTCCCTTGTAATGGATGTAAGTGGTGAGGTAAATTGTGGATGTTCATCCTTTCTGATGGCTGAGTAATATTCCATTGTATATATAAACCACATCTTCTTTATTCATTTATCTGTTGAAGGACATCTTGGCTTCTTCCACAGTTTGACTATTGTGGACATTGCTGCTATGAACATTGGGCTGCATGTGCCCCTTCTTTTCACTACATCTGTATCTTTGGAGTAAATGACCCGTAGTGCAATTGTTAGGTTGTAGGGTAGCTCTATTTTTAACTTCTTGAGGAATCCCTATACTGTTTTCCTGAGTGGCTGTACCAGCTTGCATTTCCACCAACAGTGTAAGAGGGTTCCCTTTCTCCACATCCTTTCCAACATTTGTTGTTCCTTGTCTTGTTGATTTTAGCCATTCTAACTGGTGTAAGATTGTATCACATTGTGGTTTTGATTGTATTTCCCTGATGACAAGTGATATGGAGCATTTTTTCATGTGTCTGTTGGCCATTTGTATGTCTTCTTTGGAGAAGTGTTTGTTCATGTCCTCTGCCCATTTCTTGACTTTTTTTTTTTTGGAAAAAAAAAGTGTGTGTGATGACTTGGTAAATTCTTTATAGATCTTGGATACCAGCTCTTTATCTGTTACGTAGTTTGCAAATATCTACTCCTATTCCATAGGTTGCATTTTAGTTTGTGGCTCTGGGCCAAAGATCCAGCATGGCCATTTTTGTTCTCTGTCCTTTAAAAAAAAAAATTATTGTAAATTCAATTTAATTAACATATGCTGTATTATTAGTTTCAAAGATAGAATTAAGTAATTAATTAGTTGGATACAACACTCAGTGCTCATTACATCAGGTGCTCTCCTTAATGCCCATCACCCAATTGCCCCTTACCCCCACCCCCATCCCCTCCAGCAACCTTCAGTTTGTTTCCTATAGTTAAAAGTCTTTTATGGTTTGCCTCTCTCCATTTTCATCTTATTTTATTTTTCCTTCCCTTCCCCTCTGTTCATCTCTTTTGTTCTTAAATTCCAGATAGAAGTTAAGTCATATGGCATTTGTCTTTCTCAGACTTAGTTCGCTTAGCCTAATACCCTCTGGTTTTATCCACATTGTCGCAAATTGTAAGATTTCATTCTTTTTGATGTCTGAGTAATATTCCATTACACACACTTAAACACACACACACACAACCCACACCTTCTTTATCCATTTATCTGTTGGTGGACATCTGGGCCTTTCCTCAGTTTGGCTATTGTGGACATTGCTGCAACAGATATTGGGGTAGATGTGCCCCTTTGAATCACTATGTATCCTTTGGTTAAATACCTGGTAGTGCAATTGCTGGGTCGTACCTAGCTCTATTTTTAACTTTTTGAGGAACCTCCATACCATTTTCCAAAGTGGTTGCACCAGTCTGCATTCCCACCAACAGTAAAAGAGGGTTCCCCTTTCTCTGCATCCTCACCTGTTGTTTCCTAACTTGCTCATTTCAGCCATTCTGACCAATGTGAGGTTGTATCTGATTGTGGTTTTGATTTGTATTTCCCTGATGTGGAGTGATGTTGTGGCACTCTGTCTTTTAACAAGCTCTGCTGGTGATCTCAAAGTAGGCTAAATATTGAGAACCACTACTCTAGATGTTCAAAAACGTTTGTTGACCATTGAATGAGCAAAAAATGTATCCTCCAGAACTTTCTGAAAAAAAAAAAAAATCCTTTGGCCAGTTGTTTGGATTGCCTGTGCATTGGACATTTGTTTGTGTAGTCAAAAGTGAACACTTTGCCAGGAAAGGTAGTTGCTAATGGCAGAATTGGAACCAGAACCTGACATTGAATCATTGCTCCTCTGATATGCTGTCTCCTAGGAGTGGGCAGCGGAGGGGCAGACAGGACCCTTCTTATGGCTACCGATAGGGGCAGCAACTGTGTTTGCCAGGAACCAGCAGCATGCTAAAAGCAATGGAAGAAAATGCTGCTTGTCCTTACATTTGCATTTTCTTTTCATCATATTGACATGAACGCAGTATGGCAAAAAGATAACTCATTCCAAATAGCACAAGATGTTTCCCCTATGGAACCCAGCCCCTGTGCCTGCACTTGTGTAGAGACACATGGAGACAAAAGCACATGTGGCTAAATTATCTCCTGTTACACATGTACAACTACTAATGATTTCAATGGGAGTTGCCTGTAATAACCAAGGGTAGGATTTGGCCCACGCAATTTGAATTGAACTAAAGCCCAATTTGTAATACTTTAGTTGAAAACCAGCGGTGATTATAAGACTAGTGTGTGATTAAAGCTTCACCTTCAAAATCTGCTGCCCAGAAAGGAAAAAGTTTAAAAAACCATTATGTATTTTTTCAACTTGTAGTAAAGGGTGAATTGTTAAAACTTCCAGCCTAAGAAAAGAATTAAAGTATTGGGGGAAATTGGATATTCAGGGTGGCTGTTTTTCATTACTCTGCTGCTAATGAAAAAAAAGTGAGACTTCAAACAGGATTGTGCTCCCATTGTTTCTATTTCTCCACAAGGACCTTCACCATGATTTCTGAAACAATATCTACAACTCTTTTTCTGAAGTCAGTCTAATCCTAGAAAACGTTTTATGAATTTTCACATTCTTCAGTTTTAATTATTACTTTACAATTTTTTCTTCTTTATTATTGTGCCATAAAAGACCCAAAAGTTAGTGGCTTAGAACAGCCATTCATTTCACTTACGATTTTGTGGGGCAGGAAATTCATGAAGGGCTCACTTGGCCACTTGTTTCTGCTCCACCAGGTTTTAGAGGGGCAGTGTGACGCTAGGGTCCACTTCCAAGATGGCTTCTTCCCTTAGATGCCCCTCTCTCCTTACATGGCCTCCCCGTGTGGCTTGGGCTTCACCCAGAATGGAAGTCTTAGGGAAATCACCCTTTTCCCCCCACTGGCTGTCTTCCAAGAAAACAGGATGTGGACCTTGCCAGGCTAGTTGATGCTTTGCCTAAAACTGGGACATCATTTCCATCATATTTATTGGACAAAGCAGCCACAGGACCCACCCAGTCTCAAGGGGGAATGAAACTAGATTCTGCTTTCTGTTGGGGGAATGACAAGGTCCCAGTGTAAACACATGTGGGAGATGAAAGATATCATTGTGCTCATCTTTGGAATACACAATCTGCTACATTCTCAATACCTGAATTAACTTAATATATCCTGATTTTGACAGCCTTTACCAATTTTTTTAAGATTTTATTTATTTATTTGACAGAGAGAAATCACAAGTAGATGGAGAGGCAGGCAGAGAGAGAGAGAGGGAAGCAGGCTCCCTGCTGAGCAGAGAGCCCAATGCGGAACTCGATCCCAGGACCCTGAGATCATGACCTGAGCTGAAGGCAGCGGCTTAACCCACTGAGCCACTCAGGCGCCCCGCCTTTACCAATTTTTGTATCCAGTTTGTGATTCCATGTTCTGTGATCACAAAAAACAAATAGCATATCATGTCCTATTGTTAAACATCCAGAAACCATTCATTCTTTTTACAAAGGAAAAGGTGTTCTTTTATATGAAGAAATAAGGGTGCCTGGGGGGATCAGTCGGTTAAGCATCGGACTCTTGATCTCAGCTTGGGTCTTGATCTCAGGGTCACAAGTTCAAGCCCCTCGTTGGGCTCCACACTGGAAGTGAAGCCTATTTAAAAATAAATAAATAAATTTAAAAAAGTATAGATTCCTCTTTTCATGTGCTAGCCATTTGGAGAAACATGGATCTGCTTTTTGTCTCCACAATTTTGTTTTGCTAGAAATTTCATACAAATGAAATCCTACTACAAGTTGTATATATGTCTGGTTTCTTTCACTTGGTGTCATGTTTACAGGTTCATTGATGCTGTTACATGTATCAATAGTTTGTTCCTTTTTATTGTAAGGGTAAAACATATTTTTTACCCATTGACCAGTTGATGGGCATTTAGATCATTCCCAGGTTTTAACTAGTTATAAATAATGTTATATGAAAATTTGAGTATAAGTTTTTATTTTTCACCCTACTTGGGTAAACAGTTGGTAGTAGAATTGCTGGACAGAAGATAAGTATATGTTTAATTTTTTAAGAACCTGGCTGTTTTCTGAAATGGCTGTATCATTTTATATTCACACCCACAACCTGGGTATTGGAGTCTCTCTGTATCTTTGCCAACACTTGCTATTGTTAGGCTTTTTGATTATAGCTAGTCCAATGGGTGTATAGTGGTATTTCATTGTTGTTTTAATATTCATTGCCCTAATGATTAGTGATGTCGGGCATCTTTTTAATATACTTATTAGTTATTTGGATATCTTCTTTGGTGAAATGTCTATTCAAACCTAATTTCTACTTGGTTGTTTGTCTTTTTATTATCAAGTTTCAAGTGACTGTACTGTTTTTAAAGTTCTTCTGATTGTGGCTTTTCTTTTCAATTGCATTAGGATTGTCCCTTGAGTGATAGTATCATGGTCAGATAATGTTAATACATTAAGTGGCAATTTTAGTGTTTGGAGATCATTTTTAGTGTTTCCTAAAGCGGTGTTCCAAGAAAGAAGGTTTTAGGAGCTGTTAAAAGGGTTCTTTGTTAAAGCAATTTGGAAAGCTGTGTTTATAATATCCTTCCCCTCAGAGGGTCATAATATATGTCACTATATTAAAGGCCCTGAGAAGTTCTGCAATAACAATGTAAAGTTCTTTAAGCCAAAATCTGCTAAACTTACTTGACCATAGGTCACATCAACAATTGATTAAGGCTAGTGATGTTAACATATTTGTAAAGCAAAGTTTTTCCAAGTTGTGTTCTATGGACCTGATTAATAGACGAACATTGAAAAGAGGAGGTCCTGAGCGTGTAAATGATTTGTTCACATTAGTGGCAAAGTTAGTGGGGAGAATATAGTTTTCTTGATATCCATCTTGGCTTCCAAGATGGTGCTCCCTTGGGTTGCTACTAGCTACTGTGAAAACTGAAAGAAAAAGAAAACCAGGAGGTTGAAATATATATGATCAATTCCAGCCAATGGGTTGGCGCAGGATGCATGAGGCTCCTTTAATAGAACTAATTCTAAAACAGTAAAACATTGGGATTTCCTCTGCTTCCTCTTGTTCTAGCAGGATCCTTTGATATATTATTCCATTAATTATTTATTTATATCTAGGTGTGTAACAAGCAATACCTTAGGGGCTAGGAGTAACAGGAGTGAAAGAAGCATAGTCCCTGTGTTCATGTGACCAGTATGACGATAACGATGTTCAAGAAATAAGTGGACAGTTGATGTCATCATGCCAGATAGTGGTATGTGCTATGAAGGAAAATAAAACAGGGTAAGGACAAAAGGAATAATAAAGAATAATAGAGGCTGTGCTTTTTGTAGAGTTTTGGATGAAAGGAAGGAGATAGCTCTGTGACTGTCATTGGGAAGAAGGTTTAAAGCATGCAGACAAGAAATGTAAAATCCTCAGCCAGGAGGGGGCTTGGTGTGCTTGTGTGGAGCGCAGCAGAGTGAGGAGAAGAAGAGAGGAAGTGAGTGAGCTTGTGTGGGTCACTAGAACCAGAGCGGGGGACTCAAAACATGGTAACATGCAACCACTGGCCCCCAGGAGTTTATAATGGTGATAGTTTAAAAACATGAAAACAAACTCTAAGATTGAATTCAATGCAGAAATATCTTTTTATACATGGGGTTTCATGGAACTGATTAATAGTGGCTCCAAAAAAAGGTGTCACAGGAAGGAAATTTTTAGATACTTTTGGGACCTGCATACTATACACATATCTTGGAGATTTCTGATGCATTCATGCACATACACACAGTTCTGAGAAGTTTAACAATGGAGAAATACCCTGATTTTGTTTAACTCAACATACAGCAAAATATGTTATTGTGTAGATCTTTTGTTTCCTAAAAAAATGCTTACCAACATTCTGAGAAATAGTGGTACAAGGCAGTCTATTTCATAAATTGGTGACTTCTTTGGATGATCAGAATTCTCAGGAATTAATTTTCTCCAGTTTCCGTAGATTTATTATTGTTCTGTTCACACAAGGTGTTGAATGCAGCACATTCGATATGCACTAAGTTCATGGCACTAAGACAGAGTATTAGGAGTTTAAAAAGTTCTATCTTTATTTAAAATTAGACAACTGACACGTTTTACTTTGAAGTATTCCCCTTATTTTTATCATGTCAGCTGTAAATATCAAACTTAATATAAGATGAGAAATGTATAGGCCTTGCTCAGCTGTTTGGACAGCTCTTCTAAAAATCTCATCTTCTGATTTACGATTCTTCTGAAACATAATAGCTTTAAAGAGTCTGTCATAACAACGTCGTTAAAATGCTAGATACATTCCACCATGGGTATCAGATGAGAAATGTATCCCCTATAAATAATATACTTCAAGACATACACAAAATGGAATTCCCATGAAATTTTATGTGTTTCAGAATGAAATAATCCCTGATTCGTGTAGGGAGACTGTAAACAATAATGTATGCATATTTATGGAACAAGGCTGTGGAACTTGGCACACGGCCCCTCAGCAGTGTTGCCTCTTCTGAAAATGGCAATAAAATCGACCTGCTCTGACTCCGTTGGACTTTTCTGCCTGCGTCAAGTGGGCCAACAAAGCCATGAGGCTGCCTTTCATATGTGGTTTTCAGAAATTGATTTCATTCCCTTGTACCCCCACATCCCAGAAGACCCAACAGCTCAAAAGCAGATTTATCAGAAAAGAAGAGATCTGAATAAAAAGCCAGTCCACCAAGACAAGCTCCTTTCACAGGTACTTCTTCTTTGGTCCCACGGGATAGTCCATGTGTGGTCTCTGTCTGAGATATTCTGGAAATGATGGCTGTAAAGCACTGGGTTTTCATGTCCGTGGCCTCACAGAGGGCTGTGTCTTTAGAAAGGTAGCACATGGCTCCTCTTCGGAAGTCGTGCGTTGGAAAGAGAGTGGCCCCAAAAGGAAGTAAACTTGGAAGACTGATCAAACACGGATTAAGGAGTTGTGTGAAATTGGAAAAGCCACACCTTCTCTCCAGACTTCAGTTTTCCTCCCTGAAGGGAACTGTTGAGTTCTGAAAGCTCTGTGACCCTTTATTATTATTGTTTTTTATGCCAAACTTATTTTCAAGTTATTGTCCCTTTAAATGGTTTAAAGGCCAAGTAAATAAAAATAATTAAGAAATTCAGTTTTGGTGAATGTTTCATGTTTCTATATTCAATATTGCATCTCTTGAACCAGAAATCAAAAGCCCAAATTATTATTTCACTATCTCTCCCTCTATACTTATAGGTCTTATGGGAATTTAAAAGTACATCCTCTTAGAGATGGATCAATCTCCTTGAGCTTTTTGGATAGCCTGTTCTTCCAGCCTCGGCGGGACATGGAGATGGTTCATTTTTTCCATTCCTTCCAAAGTGGGGCCACATAGCCTTCTTTCTCAGTTTCTGTCAGAGGAAAATGGGACTTTAATCTGTGAGGGTTAATTGCCATCAAAGTTGGTATCTTCTACTGAAACCAGAGTCTACTTTTCTTAGTCTCAGCTTTTCCAAAAGGCCAGTCAGGCCTAATTATCCAGGTAGAGGGAAGGGCCTGAAAAGCCTGTGCTCCCAGACATATCGGTTTTCTCCCCACATCCTCCTATGGCTCCCGTGTCTACTCCTTTCTCAATGGGTACATCTATATTTTTCATTGTGTGCATGTGTGTGTGTTACGTGTGAGTGTGTGTGTGTGTGTGAGAGAGAGAGAGAGAGAGAGAGACATTGAGAGAGAACGAGCACAACCCAGCACCAGCACCAGCATCCTCTGAGCTCCATCTGCTCTCCAGGTCAGTTTCATGACTCTCTTGCCTGGGACACTGGGGTTCAATATCTGGGTGGAGATTGACCATAAGGGCAGGTGAGAGGATAGATTAAATCACTTTACAGTGAACACCAGGGAATTCTTTGAGCTCTTTGGCTGCTTTGTAAATGTTTGGTTGCTCCTCAACTTTATTTTCTATTTCCATAGTTCTGTTTTACTGGAAAACAGTGTGCTCAGAGAGATGACACGGCCAGTGTTGGTGGCACATTGGTTGTATTCAGGTCCTGAGGACAAGAGCAATCTCTTTTCATATTCATGAGCTTGTAGATGTTCCAGGAATCAGAGAATCTCTTTTTGTACTGTTTTGTGTTTCCATGATGTAGGAGATGTGGGTCAGAGAGGAGGTCCCCTTGCTGCCTGCCTCACTTTCATTTGTTTCCAGGGGGTGAAGAGGGACTGTCTGATGGGTTAGTTTGGGAAAGGGAACAGGATGGAGCCATTTCTTTCTTTTTTTCTGTTTTTCTGGCTCTTTCCCTATTTCTTCCATGTCTAGCCCCTGCAACATCAGTGCATTCTGTTCCATTGCTGGCCAGATGTCTGCATTCGCTCAGCTTCAGGGACCAGAGAAACAGACAGCCTGTTACCTTCAAAGGTGAAGAATTATCAACACTTTCAGTCATAACTTTAAAGCCGTGTTCTCCCATCTAGCCTTGCTTCCTTTCTCTCCTTCTCTGTCTTCTTCATAAGCAGCAGAGCTAATAATGACTTCCAAATATCTGTTTTCTACATCTTTCTCTCCGTTTTCTCCTAACACTGGAGAGGTGGTATCATTAGCACTCAGTTCCTTTGACCGAGTCTCAGTCTGGAGCCCTTTGGCATTTTTCTGCTCCTAAATTTTCCACTTTTTGCAATGTTTCATGAAACAGAAAAAAACTTCCAGAAACTTTTTACCAATAGAAAGTAGATTCGTTTTCAGAACCAATTAAGACAAGTAACAACGACACTAGGGAAGTTTACTTAGCAACACAACAATCCTCGGAATGGAATGATTTAATCATATCCACCGAAGATGGAAATGGGAATAATGACCCAGCCTCACTTTTCAGAAATGTCTAAGTGCATAAACACATGTCCTTTTGGCCTGTAGTTTTCCAGTAATCAGTTTCTCGTTCTTACCCACCTGCGCAACAGTAGGGATTAGTGGAAAACTTCCAATTACACATCATACCACACGCATGCCATGTGGGAAATGTAGCATATAAAAAACACAATTTCTAGCTTGCAAAACAAACGTAAAAAGGGATATTACACAGGGTAATTCTGGGAAATGGAAGAGAGACCATAATGGTTATGGATGCCTGGGGAAATGTGGTGTTAAGCCAAACAGAGGGAGAACTGGCATTGGACAAAGGAGCTTGTCCTTAAGTGGACAACAGGTTGAGTTAAGCATTCTGAAATACTCTCCCATGATCACCTGTAATATGTACTGGTTTTTTTGTTTTGAATATTTCAGAGACAAAAATAATTCCCATACAATATTATGCTTTAACGATGCTATGATAGCTTGATCCCTCGAGAAAAACGTCAGCCGATGAAGGTTTGTAGAAGAAATTGTTTCTAAGAAACTTCAAGATTATCTAAAGTCTAACCTTTATTAAGCTGGAACCATTTTGAAAATAGAAGTTCCGTGTTTTCAAAAATTTCACTTGTTTTTCAAATGTGACATTCCTTATAGTGATGAAAATATATGAATGGAAAGAGTTTGCAAAAGTTTTTGAGTTTTTAGGGGGGTTGAGAGAAGGGGGGGTGGGGGTTATGGACATTGGGGAGGGTATGTGCTTTGGTGAGTGCTGATTCACAGACCTGTACCCCTGGGGATAAAAATATATGTTTATAAAAAATAAAAAATTAAAAAAAAAGTTTTTGAGTTTTTTCATAAATATTTTCTGTGGCTACAGATAGAATACTTTTCTTTTTCTAGTGTTCCCAGCGAAAATTTTGGGTCCTGGAAAATAAAGTGGAGACTAAAAACATTGGGAGGATGTCTTCTCTGGTTGTGTATGTCAAGAAGACTTATCCAGGCTGTTTCTGATATTGGGTCCCTGAGTGAATGTCTTTTTGGTTGGAGGGTGAATTTTTGTCCCTTGATCTGGCACCTTCCAGTCTGCTGGCTGGGACTCTTTCCTGTGCACCTGCAAGAAAGCTCAAGAAAGTAATTCACAGTTGTTCTTGGACTTCTTGGAGAATTCACAACAGCCTGATTTTAAAAACATGGATGCTGGAGTGCAGCCTGATTGTGAAGTGTTTTTAAGGTGCTATGATATGCTTTGCAAGCCCCCCATCTTAGCCACAAAAATAAACAAGAAGTTCAAAATTGAGCTGTCGTAGGTAGAAAGCAAATATTTGAAAAAGAGTAATAAAAAACCAAAAGTAATTGGGTGTGTGGAGGACTTGTGTCTTGGACTGACTTGCTTTCTGATATCCAAAAAAAAAAAAAAAAAAAAAAATTACCGGACTGAAGAAAAAAAATGGCATTAATGTTGTTTTACTGACATTTCCCCAGCAGATTTCTGCATAGTCAATTCAAAGTCATGTGTGTTTGACTGCAAAATACAATCTCTGCTTCAGGAAAAGCTGTGTTCTTCAAGGGAGCATGTATCTTTGGGAGAGGCCTCATGGAATAGATGAGCAAGAAGGTGGTGTCTGCTTGTACTGTGATGGTCCTTGGTGCAAAAGGCGTTGCCGATTGTCTCCCCAACATCCACTTCACTTCTCCCCATTGAATGGCTGTCATTAGTGTAAGATCCATTCCCCCATCTAGCTTCCTGGGTGGATCCTGAAGGGCCTGACCTGAGAGTAGTTTTTGCACCACGGGCTGCTACAGAGAGTGGTTCACTGGTGGGTATGTGACCAGTAGGGTGAAGTTCAGGGCTTTCATTTAATAGTGTCTGGGTTAGAAGTACTCTCTTTTTTAAATGAGTGGTCCACAGAAGAGAGTCCTGGAATTGGTATCGGTATTTTACTGCCATGGGAGAGGAAGCCAGATTGAATATAACTGAACTAGGATGAAGCCACCCCAATGCGTATTATTTTCTTGGCCGCGAGGATTAGTTCAGAGGTGGTCACATGATTGGAGTTGGTTCTTAATGGAGAAGTTGATGACTGCTGTTCAATGGTTTCAAGGACATAACATCTCACTGTCTCTGGGTGATACGGTATCCGAGGCCATTTTGCTACAATGAAGGAACCTGACCCGAGGACAGAGCCAGCACAGGGAGAAGGCAGAGTCTGAACAGCTATAGGGAAATGGGGCTGACTCTTGATCCAACCTATCCTGAAATTTTTCACTTTCCTCAACTTTGAATTTTGTGAGCCAATATTTTCTGTTACAAATAAATGAATTGGTTGAATTGGAAACACGAGTTGATTTAAATGGACTTGAATCAATGATATTCCCTAAAGAAGAGTTAATACAATATACTGTTTATGCTATCATATATACAAAAATGAACATTAATTTTTTAGAGGTGTCCTAAGAGGAACAGTAACATGTAGAAGACAAAGAACAATAAAGTATGCAAATTTAAATCTACACCTTCACTATGTAGGTCATATGTCATAGTCACTTAGTTTCAACTGATTTACTGGAGAAAACACAAAAGCATATAATAAGAATCAGATGTATTACAAGTTGCATATAACTAATTGAATTCAACAAAATCTTGGAGATGTTTCTTCTTGTTTTTTGAGCAATCCAACAATTTAGTCAAAATAGAAACTGTCTTCTTTCAATTCAGAGCAACAAATGAAAAATATACAGTACAACATAAGAAAACAATGCAATTTTGTTCAATTGAAAGATACACATACATACCAAGAAAACTACAAACATATATACACAAACTCACAGAAAAAATTATACAATGACACACACACACAAATAATGTACCCAAACACAAAACTAAACTGTCTGACATGCTAAAATCCATGGGTACCAATATACAAAGAAAGGGTGTCTGCCCTATCTCAACAATTATAGTTTGCTCTAAAGTGACAATCCAAATAATTGAAATATCTAGTGGTTATTAAATGTATGATAAATACTTTAATACATGCATGCTTTTTCCCTCTTTGAAAAAAACCCAAAGAAACCAAAAACCCAATGGACAAAAAGTCATTATATAAAATTGTTCAAGAACCGAATCAAATCCTAATGGAAAACTAATGGAATTAGAAAATGCCTTGAGCTCTGTTTATTTATTTAAAAAAACAAAAAAACAAAAACAAAAAAACCTAAGACCATGAGGCAGGGAGAACAAAGGAGGAAGAGGAAGAAGATCCTGGGCTGGGTAGGAAGGAATAAAGAAAAAGGACAAGGAAGGGAATGAAAACTAGAATTATGTTCGCAAATGAACAGTGGCTAAATTAGAGGGTCAGAAGGAAATGCCTGCACTATTTTCTCAAGCTCTTTATCAACATCATTATTATCACCAACCAATCCATCAGGTTAGCTACGATTGTGCTTGTAACAAAAAGGTATATGAGTTGGTCAGATCAGTTATCTTAATAAAAGACTTAAGTTGAAAGTTTTGGGAATTACAAGAGCACAGACAAAAAGGTTTCTGAGGATGACAACTGTAATACCCGTTCTGCCCACAGCGAGGTCTAAAGGAGAAATGCCTTGCTCCCCAGGGCCTGTATGATGGGCTCTTGTGTTTACTACCTTGTTTATCTAGGCCCTTTGCTCACAGATTAGTAAACCAGATTCGAGCATCTGATTCCAGGCAGCAAAGCCATTACCTCTCCAGTAAATTTGAGCATGACCTGGCCCCAGGAGACAAACTGGACCAATCAGATTTTCCATCTCAAGGACTGAAATTAAGAAAGACAAAGGAATCTGCCAGTTGGCAATAAAGTGGGAGCTAAAAAGTTGCCTTGGGGTAAAGCTGAGGCATCATAAGCCAAAACCATGTGCAGCCAGAAGTATGAAGAAGCAGATACTTGGAGGAGAGACTCAAGGAAGCCGACCGGGGAGGTCTCCTCCTGCAGAGTCATACAGCTTAGTTGTACTGAAGCAGAGCTTAAGGAGCCACAAACTTCTGCTTGCTGGCATCCCTGGAGGTACTGTGATCTTCCAGTGCTTTCTGAGGTGGGGATCTATTACAGCACCTGTTTGGGGAGGGAGCCGATTCCTCCCATGGTGCCAAGTGTATCTTTGCAAGAAAGTTCCCTGTTACTTGAGCTAACTTGAGCATCTCTATTCTTGCAAACCAAAGGAGTTGGCTGAAACACTCCTCAAGTCATTTTGGGCATTTCTGCCTCTAAAGCAGTTCTGCCTCTAAGCTTTCAATTACATATAAGAATTTGCTGGATAGCATGTTGGGAAAACAGTTTCCTGGGTTGGAACTCTAGAGATTCTGGTTCAGTGTGGAAAAGGGCCCGAAGTTTGTGTTTTTTCTGATGTAGCTCTCCAGGGAACCAATGCCCCAGTTCATGTGGTCCCTTTACTGGGAGCCCTCTAATCCTGTGGTCCTTCTATTTTTTGCTCTCCAGATCTCTCTTCACTCTTAAGAATTAGTGAGGACTCAAAGAGCTTTTGCTCATGGGCTCTATGTCTACCAGGATTTATCATATTAGAAACAAAAAATGTGAAAAAGAATATTTTTGTAAATCTATTGAAAATAATAAACTTGTGTTTATTGTGTATATGTTGTAGTAATTTTCTGGAGCTGTTGTAATAAAATGGGTGGCTTAACAACTTTATTGTCTCAGAGTATGGTAGACTAGTAGTCTGAAATCGTGGTATAGGCAACATTGGCTTCTTCTGAGGGCTATGAGGAAGAATTGATTTCATGTCTTTCTCCTGACTCTTCAGAGCCTTGGGTGTTTCTTGGCTTGCACACCATATCCCTATGGTGTATGTCTGTCTCTGTGTCCAAATTTCTTTTTATAAGGACACCAGTCATATTGGATTAGGGCCCACCCTCATGATTTAATCTTAACTTGATCATTTACAAAGATCCCATTTTCAAGTAAGGTCACTGTCATAGGTCCTGGAGGTTAAGACTTCAACATTTCTTAAGAGACATAATTCAACCCATAATACATGTTGACAACAATATTCTGTGAAAATAACCATATTTTCCAAAATTAAAAACATTGAGTGAGAAGATAGACATTGTTTTACATTTTTATAAATTTCCTTAACATTTGGCTTAATAGAGGACCGCTAAATTCAACTTCCCGATTTTCTGAGATATATTGTTTTAGTTGAAGTATATGGAGAAAATCAGATCTCACAGATCAATATAGCTAGAAAGAGAGAGTTGTTTTAAAGGAGTTGCTGGGTAGTTGTGGATAATTTTCTATGATACTGTATGAAATCTTGACAAACCTTAGTTTCATTAAATTTATTGTTCTATGGAATTTGAAACCATGTTGATAAATTTTCGTATGTTGTTACTTAAAATTCATTGGTGTCTCCTGTAATTTGAAGGGGTCTTTTTATTCATACATGATTTTTAAAAAGATTTCATTTATTTACTAGAAAGAGAGAATAAGAGAGGGGAGAGGGTCAAAGGGAGAAGCAGACACCTTGCTGAGCAGGAAGCCTGATTCCAGATCCAATCTTGGGACCCCAGGATCATCACCTGAGCCAAAGGCAGTCACTTAACCAACTGAGCCACCCAGGCCTTCATACATGATTTTGTAACACCATGCAACAGTCATTTAAATAATACCTATTCCCTAAATTTTGCAGAGTGGAAAACTTTAATGTACCCTTGTAAGAGAATGAGAAGGAAAAAGGGTACATAATGTCTTAGCATTTTTGTGAAAGAATTTTAGCTCTTGGATCAATTGAAAGTATCTCAGGAGTCCCCATAGGTCCTCAGGCTACACTTTGAGCGCTTCTGTTCTAATACATCATTGCTTGAGGAAATTTTAGCAACATTTCAAGTACCACCTAAAATTCTCTCTTCTCCATGGATCTCAACTACTTCCCATGTAGATGAAATGGCCTCTTCCTTGGTGTATACTTGCTATGTGGTCTCCTAGAACACTCCAGGGGCTGGATCTTATTCACATTTTTCTCACTATTGGTAAAGAGTGCAGTGCCTTGAGACAAATCCTTTCTAGTTGGAACTGGATTAAATTAGTTATCTTGCTTTAATGCAGAATAGCTTTTAATAATCAAAAGATCCAGCTTGCAATTAACTGCCTCTATTGCCAACATTTATCATAACGTAATCTTTTCCATCAATTAAAATTTTTTCTAACTTCCCTACCTTGAGAAGGAAAATAGTTTGGAAAGCGAAGTAAGTCATGTGTGTTTTCTTAAAATTCTAAGGCTTTTATAAGTGCTTATAAGTGCCTTAAGCTCTTATGAATGTTGTTCCCTCTGTCTAGATTGCTGTCAGCCTGGCAAACTTCTATTCATCTTTCATGACGCAAATCAAGCTACTTCCTTGACTTCACGAGGCACCATTCATCTCATCAAGTGATTTTACTTATTCTCTATTGTGATTTAAAGTCCTTTTCTGCATTTTTTTCTCTTATAGGAATCTCACAAAGGTGTCTGAGTGGTTCAGAGAGATCTTTTGTTGTGTGGTTGAGGAGTGCTGAGCTATGTTACTCATGTCTACATGAGTAGAAAAGAACGCTACTCCTTGGATGGGGATGTCCTAGTCACTTTAACAAATTGATGGGTTATGTTTCCAGTCATATCCTACTAGTTTCCAGTGGCAGAAATTCGATTCCAGCTCAAGTAAAATGGGGATTTTTGTGAGTAGATGTTGGTTGGGTGAAAGGTTTACAGAACTGAGGAACTGCCTCAGGCATATAAGGGGCCAGGATTACACCAGGGGATTCAGAAACTGGAATTCAGATGGGAATGCTTTCAGAACTCCATGTTTCATCTTCATTTCTCTCTGTAGACCAGCTTTCTCCATGAAGCTAGAACCATGGCTTTGATACCAACAGCTCCTGGGATCATATTTTATCAGCATTGCCATCCACAGGAAGGGACTTTTCTCCCAGCAACAGTTGAAAAATCTCAGGACCATGGGATGGCCTTGTTTTGGATTACCTGCCTGATTCTTGGACACATGTCTAAGGCCAAGAGGGTGATGAAATAGACTTGGTTCAGCTTGGGTCATAGGCCCGTTTTAGGGATAGTCACTGGATCCAGGAAGGGGAATCATGAAAGAAGATGGCAGAATCCTTTGAGTTTAATTATTAGAATGGGGAAATAAAGAATTGGGAAGAAAGTGTTCTCCAAAAAAAGGCAAGTTCTGTCTTCAAGAGAGAGGAGGGTCCTAGATAGATTAATCATTAATTGCCTACCACAATAACTGCCTGGGCTGTTTTTACAAAATCTTTTGTAAAGACGTTTGAAAATACCACATTAGCCAGCCATGGCCAATTTAATCATGTTGTATGCTTTGGAGTAGTGATATCAATTAATGTCTGTGGCTGAATGAACTTAGTTATTTAATAATTGCATTTTAATATTTCAGGTTACATGCCTTCCTAGTATTGCAAATCAGCACTTCACAGGGAACTGTTTGTTATTATTTTCCTATGGTGAATAATGTGATGAAATTACACGGGTACTACTAGATTTTACACAGAACTGGCATTTATATTAGTTTCCACCAGTTTCCCCAGAATTAGTCAGGGCCACATAATATGATCTTCCCATGGTAACTACTGCCATGTAAAGATCTTCATAAGGTCTGGACAGGTGACTTAGAGCCACTATATAATTCAGGGGATTTGTCTCTTTGAGAATACCTTTGGAAACCAAGCACAAGACTTGGCCAAATGAGTGTAGGTTGAAAGACCACTTCAGAGCAAACCCAATCTCTAACTGCTTTACCCACACTAAGACAATGTCACGAGTGAGTTCATACTCCATTCTCACCTTACTCTTACTTTAATTATTGATTATCTCTCAATTTTTATGATTGTTTATCATTTGTTGACAACCTTATTTAGTACTTTGAATATAGAAGGCTCTCAAATATTTTTGTCCTCGTCATTCTATTGCATTTGTTCTGGCTAAAATCACCAATATTAATCTCCAGTTAAATATCAGACGGGCCTTTTCCTAGGTTTCAGTCTACATTAGATTTCTTCTACTCAACTACCTTCTCTTGGGGTGCCTGGGTGGCTTAGTCAGTTAAGCATCTAACTCTTGATTTTGACTCAGGCCATAATCTCAGGGTCCTGAGATCAAGCCCTATATCAGGCTCTGTGCTCAGCAGAGCACACTGATGGCCTTGAGATTCTCTCTCTCCCTCTCCCTCTTTCCCTCCCCCACCATGCTCTCTCTCTCTTTCTGAAAAATAAATATTTTAAAAAACTATCTTCTCTTTCCCTTTTTTCTTTCATAGCACTTAATATAATTTATAATTATATAATCATATGTTTATTGGATTCATATCCTCTAACTATAACCCCATGAAAATAAGTACCATATTTTGTTCATTTTTGTGATAACCTCCATCTAACACAGGACTTGAGGTACAAGGTGCTCAAAAAAAAATTCATCCCATGACTGAATGAGTAAAAGAGAAAGTACATTTTGTGTCACATTATTACAAGAAATACAGGTAATTCTAAGAAATGGAGGAGGGGCAGATGAAAAGAAAAAATGGCAGGCAGCCAAAGTACTAAGGCAACATAGGTTTTATTTTTCAAATATTGTCTCCAAAAGTGGCCTATGCCCTCTGATGCTCTTGAACACTGTCTGTGAATATAAAGTACACATGTTTTATATTTGAATACATGGAAGCAGGAAGCATCTGGCTTCCCACTGTGAGCACTCATTCGATGGGTGGTAGTGACTAACTTCTGCTCCCCTTGAGTTTGCTTTCCTTCTTCCCTTTTCAGACCAAAGGGATTGACTAATGGAGGCCAGTGGTGTGACCATCTTCTAGGACTGGTGCCCAAGACCTTTCCTTCAAGAACCTCCTGTGAGGGGAAGAGTGAAGAATACACTCAGGCAAGTCATTTGTACTGAAACCATCTTCCTTTCTCTCAACTCCAGCATGTGTTTCTCAGTTAAATTGGAATATTTTTTCCCAAAGGAAACAGAAAAGCTATATTTGTTTTCCAACACTTCATCAACATCAAAGTCTTTACCAAGTTCTCATCTGCACGTAGCACTTCGCTACTTGTGTTCTAATTCCAGCTCTGCCATTAATTAGCTGTGTAACATGGGCACGTCGCTTTGTTTCACGTCATTGTTTTGCTTTGACTTCCTTATTTGTGAAAAATCAAAACGCTTAGAGTAAGGTCTTTCCATGTCTAACCATCAAGGACGAGACACAGGCATCGTAGCTCTTATTTGTGGATAAATTTAGTACAACCAAGCAATCATTGCTCAAGGAAACTGGCAAATGTGTTTGTTTATTCATTCTAGAGCCCTGCCTAGACATATAGTGTAGTGAATAAGAGCATTTTCAACTGGAACCTGAGTTAGAATTCTGGCTTTGCCACTTCCCTGACTCTGAACAAGTCACTTCACCCCTTTGTGTCTCATCACCTCAGATATAAGGGGAGAATGACAACACTAGTACTTAATGCAAAGGATTGTTGGGAGAATTAAGTGGGAAAAGTGTGTAAGTTGGTTAGAATATATGATAGAAATTCAATAAATATTAGTGATTATTATTCATTGAGAACTGGGTTTGTGCCAGGCACACTGTGAAGTACTGGGGATATAAGACTAAATAATAGGGCAGTTAGATTTTACTCAATCCAATCAGGCTTCTAAATCAGTGGTCCTTAAGGCTGATAGCACATTAGAATCACCTGAAGAGCTTCTAAAATTCTTCTTAGTGTTGCTCTGTGGTAATTGGGGCTCAAGAAGGAGCACAAATGCTGATATTATGGCTACTGTTATTGTTGTAATAACTGTCTTCTGTCTCTGACCCAGGACTTTTGTGTCTTCTGCCAGCATCCAGGGAACTGAGCAGACTGACCTATTAGTTTGCAAGAAGGATAAAATCTCAGACCTTTCACAGTTCTTGATGTAACCTACATCTAACCATGAGTTTACAATAAATACAAGGGTAAGAGAACAGATGAGAAACACTAAGAGAATATAATTAGCCAAACTCAAAATGTGAGTCTAAAAACAGTGGTATGAAGGAGTTTAAATGGCTTGAGTGCAGAGGAGATGTGGGCAGGAGAAGTAGGCTTGCTGAGATGGTGATCCAGCTTGTCTGATATGACTGATGGATTATGGAGATGAAAAAGCAACAGAAGGAGCAGGTTAGAATGTGTCTCATATTCCTGTGGGCCATTGAGATGCAAGTGTCCAGAAGGAGTTTAGATACACACAACTGGGACTGCAATAAAGATATAACTCTCACTTACACAAAAATGGTAACTGGAGCCACGAATGTAAATGAGACGATTCGAGAATGACATGAGGAATGAAAAGAGAAGGTGCAGGACAGAACTCTGGACAATGTGACCTTTTGAAAATAGAACAAGGGAAGATGTCATAGACTGAATTGTCCCTAAAAACAATTTCACATGGTGAAGCACTAACCTCCAGTACGACTGTTTTGGGAAATGAGGTTTTTAGGAGATAAGTAAGGTTAAATGAAGTCACAAGGTTGGGGTCCAATACAATAGTATTGATGACCTTGTAAAAAGAGGAAGAGAGAGATCCCTCTCTATCTGCATGCACCAAGGGAAGGCTATGTGGAGACACAGCAAGAAATCAGCCATCTGCAAGTGAGGAAGAGAGTTTGCACCAGAAACTGATCCTACTGGACCTTAGTCTGGGAGTTCCAGCTTCCAGAACTGTGAGAAATAAATTTCTGTTGTTTAAGCCTAACATCAATGGTATTTAGTTATGGCAACCTAAACAGACTAAGAAGAGGAGCCAGTTGTACTGCCTAAAAATGGGTGATCAGGGAAGGAAAATAAGTACCAAGTATAGTGTCATGGAAGTCAAGGGAGGAGTTTCACTAAGGAAATAGTAAACCAGGTAGGTCTCCAAAAGGTCATAATGTTTGAAACATATTCATAGATTTGACAAATTGGAAGTGATTGGTGCTCTTGCCAGGGTGTGGAGGTAGTGGCATAGAAGATAGATTATAGTGTATTGAAGAGTAAATGTGAGATGAAGAAGTGGATTGTCCAGAGACCTTTTCCAATGGCCTTATCTGTGAACTTGTCAGAAGTTCAAACTCTTGCCTAACTAGACCTCCTGAATCATCACCTCACTTGAATGAAAGGTCCATAAGTTAAAGTTGGAAGGTTCTAGGCTACCATCTGGACCATTCCTTCTAGGAAAATACTTGGGAATAAAAGGAGAGAGGATTAAAAATATACCCAGGGGGAAGCAGAAGTGACTTTTAAAATGGAAGGCACTTGAATCTACTGACAGTCTTTAAGGGAGAAGTCAGCTGAATGCGAAAGACTGAACATAAAGGAGAAAGAAAAGAAAACCAGGGGAGTTTCCTGGTGGAGAAAATAGTCTCTTTGAAAGTAGGATCACATTTCCCTTTGACCTGGGAAAGAGAAAATGTTGGTTATGTAGCCAGAGTTTTAGGAAGGGGTTACGGGATGAGGGAGTATGTGTCCAACAACCGTATAAGTCTATTTCTTCTCTCTGAAGTTGGATGCATTAGCACCTGCTTACAGAGGGGAGAGGATTGACTGAAAGTCCATGGGGTCTGAGCTGGACAGGAAAGTATGTCTCCATGAATGTGCAGAGCAGTGCATTGAAAGAGAGGGCTGAGAAGCTGGTGTACTTACCGAGAGTCATGAGATCAAGAGCATGTGGTTAAGGAATGGCATGCTCGAAGTCAAGCATGCTGGGTGAAGCAATTATAGACAAAGATGACGTCTTAGGGGTAGCATGGGAGTGGCCAAAAGATTGTTGGAATCATGAAGAGTAAACAACTTTGAGCAGAGCACGTCAGCTAGATTGTCCTTGTGGATGCTGAGGTCATGATGGTAATAGGCGGCTGCAGACAAAAGACTGAAAGCTGAACTTGGCCCTTGTTGTTCTCAAAGGGAGGTTCACTGGGACCACCAGGAGAAAGGTAGAGAGGATGGAACAGGAAGATGGGTTAAACCTCCACAAAGAGAAGGTTTTGTGTAGTGGTTTGAAAGTAGCAATGGGGAGCAGGCAGAATGAGGACAGTGATTTTCAGTTCTGGCTGTGATAAAGAGTGGACGTGCCAGGAAGGAAAGAGCACGTTGCGTGCCATGCTGCTCCCAGTACACCAGTTCCTGTGTGGGCTCTCGTCTGGCTGCCTGCTAGTCACATGGCCTCTTCCTCCTACCCGGGCAGTCCTTCCCACTGTCACTGGTAGGCACTGGACTGAGCTGCTTTTCACCAACAGCCTCAGGATCACCATAACAGGGATGGTTTTGACCATCCTTCTCAAGTCCCATGGTATGAAAGGAGATCCTTGGTGGCCACTGGGGACTCTAGTGCATGGGAGATATTCTGTAAATGGTAGTCCTCTTCCTTCAGTTCTCTTTCTCCTTGTAAATTTTGTAGACTTGGAAGTGGGGCTTATGTAGATGGGGAGCTAGGGGGGTCAGGGTTTTGAGAAAGAATCTGTTGGGAGAAGAGTCTAGACAGATTGGCCTGAGAGACCTATAGAGGTGACATTTGGCTGTTAGGCTTTATAACATGAGGGAAGCATTGGAGGCTTTGAACCTGGGGCAGTGACAAGATCCATTTTGTGTTTGGGGGCAGTAATTCAATAGACAACTAGAAGGATACATGGATTGGCAGGCAAGAGATTAGGAAGTGGGAGATGAGTTAATATTTGACGCTCAGGACTGATTGGAGTAGTGTGAGGTCTGAATCAGAAAGGTAGTTGGAAGGTAGCTTCAAATCATCCAGGTTCATGGGATTAAAAATGCAAATCAGTGTAGGTCAGCATTCGGAAGGAAAAGGAAACAAGGTGTGAAGGTTGGTTTTCTTTGCAAATTTGGAATCCAAATTGGGTTATAATTATCTTATGACTTCATTACTTTTTTTTTTGCAATTATTTTTCTTTGGATTCTTTCAATTGTTTTTATTTACATAGTCTTATTGAACTAGAATAGAAACTCCCACGAAAGTTTCATACCATTTGTTACATCAGAACCCAGGAACTAAAGCACTTTGATTTATGAAGTAAAAATATAGCTATTTGGAATATTTTTTGATTGTTGAATACATCTCATATTTCTTGTATTCTTTAGCTATCCATTTCAGATATATCCCAGACACTTCTTTAGGGGGGGATTTCCAAACTGGTCTAAAACTATGCAAATAGAAATCTGTCAATATTATAGTTACGGCGACAGAAACTGGGAAGCAGGGATGAGGTGGAGAGAACATCACTGTGTGAGTTATGATTGAGAGTTGGCTTAGGGAGACTAATGAAATGTAGGTTCTTTTTTTTTTTTCTTAAGATTTTATTTTTTAATTTTTTAAGATTTTTTTTTTATTTTTTTGAAGATTTTATTTATTATTTTTTTAAAAGATTTATTTATTTATTTATTTATTTATTTATTTATTTATTAAAGATGTGAAATGTAGGTTCTTGAAGAGAGGAGCATGGTTCTGTAAGTAAAGCCACTTGGTTAGAAACCCATGCCTGCCTTAGTTTTTGTTCGAGATTGGCAGGCTTGGGGGCAGGGAGGGGAAGGCTCTCATTCTATGTAATTCTCATGTGAAGCTAAGTAAAGTGCATTTGGAACACCATACTTAAAGAGTGAGCGTCTATGCACCTGGGTGGCTCAGTTGGTTAAGCATCTGTCTTCTGTTCAGGTCATGACCCCAAGGTCAAACCCCGCATTGGATCAAACCCCGCATTGGACTCCCTAAAAAGCAAGGAGCCTGCTTCTCCCACTCCCTCTGCTGCTCTCCAATGTTTGTTGCTTCTCTCTTTGTCAAATGAAAAAAAAAAAAAAAAAAAAAAAAAAAAAGAGTGAATGTGATACAGAGAAGTAAAGCTTGGGGACTGAGAGCTGGGTCAGGTTGTCTTGGTTCGGGCTCCAGCTTCCTGCTTTCTCCAGTGATTTGTCCTCTTGAGCTTCGTTAGTTTCACCTATAAAATGAAATGTGAACCAACAGAACCCAATGCTGAGAGCTATTAGAGGTGAATGTGATCCTAGATACCAAGCCTTCCCACAGTGCCCAATGCACAGAATCAGTTCTGCATTATTTGTTGCGTTGGTGCCCCTTTCTAGGGGGAGTTGCAGAGATTTCAATCAGGAAAATAATTCTTATCTTCAGACCAACAATACTGTAACCAGGAAGGCTGGAAGAATTTGGGGGGAGAAGAGGAGGTGAAGATGTTTCTGGATACCAGAGCCAGATTATTGCAGGAAAAAGGATGAACAAAATTGAGAGTGATCTCACTGGAAAGTGAGAAGTACATGGACGTCAGGAGCACTAGAATATGGGAGGTGGGGGGGTGAATCACCAGCAAATTGAGTTTCGAGATTACTCAAGCAGCCTGCCCACATCCCTGGCTCTTTTTCAAGAACTCTACAAATCATCCACCTTCTCTTCCTCAAGGGCCAGTTTTGGACTTCCCTTGTACCAGCGCACTTCAAGAGGGACACCCTACGTGGAAACCAATCAAATAATCTGGGAGTTCAATATTTGGTGATGTTCACTGAAGGCAAGCCGCTAGCTGGGGAAGACCTGCATTCAGGAGTCCAGTGATGGGCCTCGAGTCTGTCCTGCAATTTCCGGGATGCGTGACCTTGGACCGGAGACCACACCTTTGTGGGTCTATCCTTTGCCATAGCCAATGAGAACACGAGCAGCTCTTTTCATCTCGCTGGGTTATTTCGAAGACCACAGATGTTGTGAAAGATCCACTAGGAAGGTCTTAAGCACACAATCCACGAATTCATTTGAATTGTAAACGTTATAAAAACTAGGTGAGGAGAAGCTTGAACACTTACAGCTCCACCTTGGGATGGAATATGATACCATCCTGACAGGTTGTGTTTGTGAAGAGATTTCATGATGCGGGAAAATGCTCATAAAATAACATCCCGTGGGGCAAAAGACAAGTGTGCACACCTGCGCACAAGGAGGGAACAAACCCTGAGAAGTACACCAACACATCAACAGTGATTGTTTTCCCGAGTATAGGCTTTTAGGTTATTTATTTGCTCATTTTTGCTTCTCCCAATTTTTCCTGCTTTTTGCCGATTTTTCTTTTTATCGTAAGCATGGACTGCTACTTCATAGGAGAAGAAAAAGTTCTCTAACAAAACGGGATGGCATGAGTGGATGCTTAGCACACTAGGCACCCAGGGTAGGATTTCATAGACTTCATCTGAATGAAGTCTTAAAAAAGAGATCTGGAAAGGAGGCTATTTGTCCAAGGCTCTGCCGTCAGATGATGTCGTTCAAAGGGAATGGATGGAAAGACAAGACCCACCAAACATGCCACAGCTATGATGCCTGGACAGGAGCCTTCAAGTGGATGTTAGGAGAAACTTTGACCCCTAAGCCCTGAAGGGGTATTGTGACTACTTCTACTTCCTTCAAGACAAACAATTAACATTTCAACTGCTCTTGTTCTGGGTACGATCAGAACCACGTGAAGGACTTAAAATATCCCCGGGATGACATGTTACAGAGCAGCTGGCTGGCTGGAGGGGTCCTGTAAATGTCACAAGGAAACTCATACCAATAGGGAAGGCAGAAGACGAAAATAATAGCAATAATTCTTTGCATTCACATGGCATCTTTCATCTGAAGAGCTCAAAGTATCGTACAGATGTTATATCCATTAAAACTTATGTGGCAAGCATTATTCTCCCTGGATTACAGATGGGGAGGGGGTTGTAATCCTGTCATTCAGACTAAAAGTGTAATAAACATGTAATTATCTCTGAGGGGAAATCTCTCTAATGTAACCCTTTCCTCCTGCAGCTTTCTGTTGCTTCTGAGTGAAGAGGACAGGTCACATCCTTGGGCCTGGGATATGTGCGGCAGGTATCCAAACACTGAAATGAGATCACTGCTCAATCTTTTTTTCCCCAGACGAAACACATTTAACTTTTCAAGTCTCTCTTCAGAAGCCCGAGCTTCCCCTTTCTCCTTGCCCTACAACCTCGAGGTGGTTTTCAAGTTGAGTAACTAAAACCAGCGCCTGATGCTCCAGCCAGAATTGGTCAGTGACTTTACCTGAGTAAACTAACAGTCTTGAGGTTAGCTGTGTGTTTTGCAGCTGGGCCTTCCACGAAGATGCATCATTTTTGGTTTTGGCTTTTTTCTGATGAGTCGATGACTTCTTTCCTATTTCTGATTTTCAAAACCCGCCCCCCCCCCTTTTTAGGGGGGGAGTTAAACTTTCAAAAAGGCAAAGTATCCCACTTTCTTAACCTAGCAATTATGATCACTTTTGCGTATTCTGTTTTGTCTTTATTCATATTAATCTTTCAGCATGGTTAAAACAAGACTGTATGTGTCATTTTGGGTTCTCTTAATTGTGTTCTGCTTTTGAGATTCATATTATACTGTAAGTATCTTCTCCATGGCTTCCTAGAAAAGAAGGATGATGTTGATTGCATACTTAGGATTTTAAGGTTTATTTGTTTGTTTGTTTGAGGAGATGGAGAGAGAATGGGGCTGAGGGGCAGAGGGAGAGGGAGAGAGAGAATCTCAAGCAGACTCCCCATGGGGCACAGAGCCCAGCGCGGGACTGAATCTCACCACCATCAGATCATGACCTGAGCCCAAATCAAGAGTCAGATGCCTAACTGACTGAACCACCCGGGTGCCCCCAGGATTCTTAGTTTGTAATAAAATTTGCTCAGTGACACTATTAGAAGATATTAGAATTATCTTCAGTTTTTTCTGTTACTACATATTTTTCCTCGTTGAACATCTTGCATTTAAAAGTTTTTATAATGTTAGGTTATTTTGTTGGGACCTGGGGATGTATATTTTCAAATAACTTTCTCCAATGACTGAAGCTAATTTAGAGCATTTCCAATAATGTCTGACCATATCATTCTCACCGCACTCTTGTTAACCCTAAGTCTTATTAGTGTTTGAATTGGTGAATGTATTTACCTTGTTTTACAATCTATTTTGAATTTCCTTTCTTTTTTTTTTTTTTTTAAGGCAGACTAAATGAATGTATTTCTTCTTTTCTGGGAGTGACACATTGGATGAAAGATGTGGGATAAACTTACATTGTGTTAAAAAAAAAAAGTCTTGATATGAACATAGCAACAGTGAGGTCTTGGTGTGAAAACAGTAGCAATAGTGAAATCTTGCACTGGAAAGCCCTTCTCACTCTAGAGCTCCATCGTGCTCTCTTAGTCTTCAAAATGCTCCTACGAGGTAAATGAGAAGTGCTGTGAATCCGTCTTAAAGAGGAGGAGAATAAGGAGAATGCTCCTTGGTGCTAGTACTTAGACCAATTGCTGTGTTATAGTGAATGGCGCTGATCACATTTTCTCACCACGTTCTTAAAGCAGTAGTGCTCTATTTTCTGGCTGAGCCCTATTCAAATTCTTCAGGCATTATTACTTTCCCCGTTGTGTTTCAAATATACATATGATTATTTATCCTATGCCCTCATAGTGAAGGGGAGGAAAAAAAAAATCAGTTGAGCCAGTCTGGCGATATGTGGGGGTTGGGAAAGGCCGTTGTGAATTTAATCTGTTCTTAGAACTAAAAAGATTTTCATAGGCATCAAAGGGCCAAACAAGTTTGTGCTTGGAGACAGCAGCTCAGACAGACTGATCGTCGTTAGTGATATATTTAATATTTGGACCTGACTCTGATCCCTGTGAAACCTTATTTAGGATTTGACTGAAGGAGAAATCCTGGCCACAAACCAGAGATTTTAAAGTCTTTGACAGTCTGAGGATCAGCCTTTCTCCCAAACTGCTTTCTTGTTATCTCTGTGCATAAACTTGTAAACCCACACCTCCATAAAGTGGGTTTTGTCCTGAGGCTCATGAGAGTATATTTCTTGTCTTTAAAACTCAGAGCACTGAATTAAGAGTCTTCAACCATCCATAGTCCCTGACCCTTCTTCACAGTAGAAAACACTGCAGTTACACAGCTGGGAGGGAACTGATTTTTTTTTTAAATTTTTAATATTCTTAATAAAATATAATGTATTATTATTTTTTAAGACTTTCCTGAGATAATTTATTTTATTCTATTTTTTTGTAAAGAAAAAAGTAATTATTTAATAAACATTACATATATATGTCATATTTTGCTTTTTTCCATATATATATGTATTTACTATAAAGACTTAATTATTTTATAGAGAGAGCACAGTGCTAATAGAGGGGCAAAGGGAGAAAATAGCAAGCAGAGTCCCTGCTGTGCACAGAGCAGGATGTAGGCTTTGATCTCACAACTCCGAGATCATGACCTGGGCCAACATCAAGCATTGGAGGCCTAACTTTTTTTTTTAACCTTTTTTTCCCCATTTTATTTTATTTCTTTTCAGTGTTCCAAAATTCATTGTTTATGCACCACACCCAGTGCTCCATGCAATACGTGCCCTCCTTAATACCCACCACCAGGCACACCAAACCCCCTCACCCTTCCCCTCCAAAACCCTCAGTTTGTTTCTTAGGGTCTACAGTTTCTCAGGGTTTGTCTCCCCCTCCAATTTCCCCATCTCACTTCTCTCCATCTCCCAATGTCCCATGCTATTCCCTATGCTCCACAGGTAAGTGAAACCATATGATGCTTGACTTATTTCACTCAGCATAATCTCTTCCAGTCCCGTCCATGTTGCTACAAAAGTTGGTTATTCATCCTTTCTGATGGAGGCATAATACTCCATAGTATATATGGATTATATCTTCCTTATCCATTCATCCGCTGAAGGGCATCTTGGTTCTTTCCACAGTTTGGTGACCGTGGCCTTTACCGCTATGAACATTGGGGTACAGATGGCCCTTCTTTTCACTACATCAGTATCTTTGAAGTAAATACCAGTAGTGTATTTGCAGGGTCATAGGGAAGTTCTATTCTTAATTTCTTAAGCAAACTCCACACTATTTTGCAAAGTGGCTGCACCAACTTGCATTCCCACCAACAGTGTAAGAGGGTTCCCCTTTCTCCACATCCTCTCCAACACATGTTGTTTAATGTCTTGTTAGTTTTGGCCATTCTAACTGGTGTAATGTGGCATCTCAATGTGGGTTTTTTTTTTTTTTTTTTAAGTGTATAACGTGGCATCTCAATGTGGGTTTTTTTTTTAAAGTGTATTATTAGCCCCAGGGGTACAGGTCTGTGAATTGCCAGGTTTACACACTTCACAGCACTCACCATAGCACATACTCTCCCCAATGTCCATAACCCCACCACCCTCTCCCTACCCCCCTCTCCCCGGTCACCCTCAGTTTGTTTTGTGACAGTAAGAGTCTCTTATGGTTTGTCTCCTTCCCGATCCCATCTTGTGGGAACTGATTTTTAACAGCTGCAGCACCGTGAGATTTTTTGGAATTTAACTAAGTGTTTAGAGAAAACCAATGATCTAAACCAAGAGAACTCTCAGCATTATTTCTTTCTCTACAGTATCTCTCTCCCAGAACCTTGTGCCTTATTCACGTTTATGGGAAGCAGAATGAGGCTCCAGGACCTGCTCGTTTTACAGCTCAAAAATGTGGACCAGATTCATTTGTTGAAATGCTGCAGATCATTAAATAATGAAACCTTTTCAAATGGGAGATAAAGTAATAAGACATGGCAGGGGAGAGGGAGGAATGCAGACAGCAGAATAGCAGAGAGGGATTCTGATAAGATCTCGGGGAATCTGAGACCAATCGATTCAGGCTTGCGATGCCCTCCGTCCACCTAAGGGCGTAGGTGCCTTCTTCAGCCTCTGCCGGTGACTTGGTTCTGGCCCTTTGCAGTAACTTCTGTCGCTAAGGACACCTGGCTCAGTTCCTTCCCGTATTGTCTGTACCTTCTCTTTCAGGAGTGCTTTGAGCCCGCCCACCTGCTCCCCGCCATCTTTGGTTGCTGTGAACCTCAGACCCTGCTCTCCCTGCTTCAGCTCTGACCACCTGAGAGTAATTACACAGCCTCTCCTACCTAGAGCTCAACCTACTGGTTCCAAAATTATATTTTCCTGGAACATCTTGTCGAACTGGAATGCTTTGGCAGTGAAGAAACCACTGCTCACACCTGAACAAATCAGTCTGTTTTTCCTGAAATGTAGTCCAGGTTCACCGCCCACCCCCCCACCCCCAACCCCCCAGCCCTGGCCCAGGCTAAGGTAACTGGCAGATCCAGTCGTCTGGCTGAAGCTGACTGTGGTGAGGTCATGATAGCATCATACAGCACAAAGTTAAAGATTGCAGAAAATCAAGAGTTCTGTTAATTGACCTGTAGTCTAATCAGGCAAGGAGGTCAGATGAAAAAAACTCAGAGAAAGGAAACACTCGTGAGTAAGCACGTCCAAAAATAGCGGAAAAGGTGAGTCTACCTCTCACACGGTTGATTTTCCAAAGAAACAGAATTCTTAAAATATAAAATAATTGTTATGAGGCATATAACACACACATAGAGACACACACACACGGAATATCTGTTGCCTACACCCTAACCCTTTGGTTGGAAAGTAAGTAAATTCTTTCAAGATTCAGGTTCTGTTCTATATTTCCCTTACCATTAATACTATTTGCAACTTCTTCCCTGGACAAAAAAGCAGCAATTCCAGCTACCCTGTAAGGCAATCTGAGAAACAGAGTGTGGCCAACTTAAGTCCAAACAAATACTTAAAAAGCAGTTACCTAAATGAACCTTTGACAGTGGTTCTCCAATTTCCAGACCTAAAGGTAATAATTTGGAAAACAGAATGAAACAAATTGGGAGCCTTTAGGAAGACAAATGGATTAGAACTAAAAGCATAATTTTTTTCTTTAACATTTCATTTCTAAGGACTGAGCTGTCCTTTATTTATTTTCTTCTCATTATGGGGAAAACTGCTCTTGAAACTGTTCTTTAAGAACCACTGTGACCAAAACCAAAATACATTCTGGGATTGGCCCCCCTCATTCTCTCCCTCTCCTGGAGAAAAGTCCTCCTTGTAGCCCAGAGAGTGATACTGGAGAATCTCGGGGTCACTGCTTGAAGCAGTGGGGAGCTGCACTCTTTGGTGTTGTGGGACCTGGCGTGCTGGCTGGAGACCTTAGACATGACAGTCAAAGACTTCTCAAATTCCACGTGGAGATAGGGAGCCCTTTCCAAGGCAACAGTTAAACTCAACTACAGAAAAACCCAGAGCCGAGACCCAGTGTTTTTGTGTCTTGGTCTTATTTCATTCATTCATTCAAGCATTCTGGGTTTTGACAGATGCCAGCCCACTCCTTTCTCAGCCTTCCTTTCCTTGCAGGGACCGATAGCTATTAGCCCCAAAGCAGTAGACTGGTAACAAACACTAAGAATCATCTCCTGGGGGGCGCCTGGGTGGCTCAGTGGGTTAAAGCCTCTGCCTTCATGATCTCAGGGTCCTGAGATGGAGCCCCGCATCGGGCTCTCTGATCCGCAGGGAGCCTGCTTCCTCCTCTCTCTCTGCCTGCCTTTCTGCCTACTTGTGATCTCTGTCAAATAAATGAATAAAATATTAAAAAAAAAAGAATCATCTCCTGGACTTTGAGAGTTTATTTCCCTTTTTTTCTTTTTCTTTTCCTTATTGGAAGGGAAAAATCCCTATCTTTGTATTCATGACAATCTTCCCTTTTGGAGATATAGTCAACTTATCGAGGGTTGATATATCCTGGGAAGAAATTTTAGATGGGGGGAAGCTAAATACAAGTTGGGTTTTGGATAGTCCCTGGAGGTATAAATATTTAGAATAAACAATCAGATTCTACACATTCAGAGGTGGGGTTGTTAATCATGGCTCCAACGGTGATTCCTGTCAGAGGCCGAGAAGATGGGGGTACCCCCTCCTCAGTGATAACCCATCACCTTCTTCCCTTGTGATCCAACTGATAAATAGAGATGCTGGCACTCACTGATTTACATGTAACGTGCAAAGCTATGAAAAATTGAGAGCAATGCTATGTTTTATACCAAGGGCATACAACGAATGGTAGGACTTCCGTACTGCTAGGGATATATCTTGGTTGTGCTTCTTGCTGATATGTTACTTCGGTTGCTAATATAATGAATGTGCTTATTTCAAGAGACAGTTTCAAACCACAGCTACATTTTATTACTCTCTTAAAAATACTTCTCATAAATCTCGTATCGCCCAAGAGTGTTTTGGTTCAGTCTTTTATTGAATACAGCCCTTGTCCTATTTATGACCCACAACTGATGCATTGGCCCAGAAATGTGATTTCTGTGAAGCACTGCGGGACAAGTATGTCAGCTCCTATGGCAGGAAGGCCCTTTATAGGATCGCTTTACAGCTCCAACAAGGCTTCTGTTGCCAGCATCCCAGAGAGGAAGTAAGGCTTCCCATGGCTTATGCGTCTGCGGGAAAAGCACAGAACGTTTTAGAGAAGGTAGTCTTAATTGGTGTGAAACATCTTGAACTGCTGAAGTTCTAATGGACTTGAAAAAGCCTCTGGAGAATCAAAGGAACAAAATGATGTAATGGTCTTTAAAAGATAAAATACAAATAGAATGAAGAAAGCTTTAACTCATTTCAGAAAGAGACACTAACTCGGTGTTTGTGGATAAAGTTGCCAGATAATCTTTCTCATTTCAAAATCAGTTGGTGGGGGGGCAGTGAGGGGGTATGTAGGGGAGGGTCGAGTGGGGACTCCTGAAGCCATAAGACTATCAGACAATCAGTGCCATCTAGTGGTTTGACAGGATGAAGACAGAATTTCTGCAGATGGAGAGCTGGTTTTTCGCCGCTTTAGTGACTGAAAAATCAGTCCAAATCAGGCCAAACTATAGATTCTAGAGAAGACTGGCTTGAATTTTCATCTCTACATACTCTACGTACTCACCATGTAAAAACATCAAGGGATGTGACAGCAGTTTTTTAAATAATTTTGATGATGTCTACACAGAGAAATGTTAAACCCCTGAAGTCACATAGAGAAAATAGGCTCTTTAAAATATATCAAATATGTGGAATTTCCTGTGTTTCAACCACAGATGAATCAAAACTATCAAGGGATATTTAAGAAGGAAAAGTTGCATCTATTTCAAAGTGTCAGGTTACTGAGAGTTTTGTTACCTGCAGACAATAAGCAGATTCTGAAGGGAGACTGCGCTCCTCAGCGTCTGTTCAAGAGGAACAGAATCGAATCAAAGGGCCCACAAATCTGGATGGGAAAATATAGCATCTTTATTGTCAACACTATGAATCTGAAATTTATTATTTCGCTCAATTAAGAAAGTTGGCTACAAACCACAGCCTTGTTTAACACCCAAGGAAATCAGATATTTTATCACTGAATGTGTCCTTCCCTAATTATAAAGGAGACTAGTTGTTAGGCCTAACACCTGAGACTGCTCTTTAATGGGTAAGAAAGAAGCAAATATATTATCATGTCATAAATTTAGTTTTACAAACATTTAACTCACTGCTTTCAAAATCATTTATTTTCTTTGTACTCCTAAGTATTTTATTTTATTTAAGTATTTAAGTATTGAGTATTCTATTTTATTTACAAACATTTACAAATTTACAAACATTTACTCTGAGAGGGGACCCATAGCTTTGCTAGATGGCCAGAAGGGTCCGTGGTACAGAAAGGTAAAGATCTCTGATCTGAATGGATGGCTAAATCATAAAATTGAAACACACATAACTGAGTAGTTAAAAGCCAGTCCTCTGGTTCAGTTACCTGGGTTCAACTCCCAGTCCATTGAGTCTTTTACTTAGCCTCTCTGTGCCTTGGTTTTTACCTGCCTATGCCACCAATTTCATAGAATAGGTGTGAGCTTTCCGTGAGTTAGTGTAGGTAACCCCGAAGACATTTTCAGGGGGTGTTAGTGCTCCGTGTTGTATTATGAGGTCATCAAGTTTAGAAACCGCTAGTCAAAAACAAAGAAAAATGACTTGAGTTGATCATCTAAATGACTATTTTTTTGTAAGTTTATTTTTAAAATTTTTTTAGTAATCTCTACACCCATTGTGAGGCTTGAACTTGTACCCCTGACTGAGCCTGCCAGGTGCCCCTCCTGCAGTTTTGATTAACAAGATGCTTAACTTGACAAGTAATTATTTAGGAAGTAAATATTTCAAATATTTCATACTTGTCATAACCCTTAAGAGGGTGATAGTATCTTCACTTCCAGAACTTTAGATAGTTGGCACTTGGTTCAAAGTTATAAAGTCAAAGATTAGAAGACAAATTAAAATATTTGGGGAATTCGTTTTCACTCACTGAATCTACAAAATCCAAAAGCTTTGGGAGTTCTCAAAATGTCCTTAAAAATGAAACTCTTTATCCATTCCAGAAACAAACTGAGGGTTGCAGAAGGGGAGGCGGGTGGGGAGTTGGGGTAACTGGGGTGATGGGCGTTAAGGAGGGCACGTGATTTCATGAGCGTGGGCTGTTAGACACAACTAATGAATCAATGAACACTACATCAAAAACTAATGATGTATTATATGTTGGCTAACTGAATTTAAGTTAAAAAAAGAGAGAAAAAATTTGGAAAGAACTCTAAAAAAAGAAAAATGATAAGATTCAAAAGTTGAAGGAGAATCTATAGCTATGTGTGTAAATAGAACTCCTTTAGAAGGCCAAGCTAACTGAATCTTCCCATACCAGACTGGGAAGAAGAAAGAGTAAACAGAGTGTGTTTCCACATATGAGCTTATGTGGTCTTTACAGCAAACTATGGATCACGGATTTTTCTACAAAAGTATTTTATTTTTTTTTTAAAGATTTTTTTATTTATTTGATAGACAGAGATTACAAGTAGGCAGAGAGGCAGGCAGGGAGAGAGGAGGAAGCAGGATCCCTGCTGAGCAGAGAGCCTGATGTGGGGCTCCATCCCAGGACCCTGAGACCATGACCTGAGCCCAAGGCAGAGGCTTAACCCACCCATGCGCCCCTAGAAAAGTATTTTAAATGCATACCATGTTTTGGACATTTGACTAAGAGGGAACAAGAAAGATAAAGCCCTTGTTCTCATGGAGCTTCATTTCCAAAGGTGAGAATAAGGAATGGCTAGGTACGCCCATTTAGCTGATGGAGAAACGAGAGTCAAAGGATAAACATCCAAGGCACATAAATTCATAGAAGGACTGAGACACTGCAGAGGACTTGATCGATTTCTTGCTGGTTGTGTGTCTGTGACAGTTTCAGGGCGCTTGCAATGCTTTCTGGGAAGAGTCCCAGCATGCCTTTGAAAGTGAAGATTCTTTGGACACCGCCATGTTGTCCGTAGACTGTTCTTCTGCCACATTGCAACAGTGAATGTGACCTTCTGTTTGCTTGTTTGTTTGAGGTGCAACTGAACTTTAGTTTAGGCATTGAGACTGGCATCAGGAGATCTGGGATTGAGGCTGGCTGGCATCAGGAGATCTGGGTTAGATTCTTGGCTTTGCCACTTGTAAGCAGTGTGGCTGAGTTCTGACTTTGCCACAGTCATGGGAAAATTAGAGGGGTCTCACAACACTTTTGTGAGGACTAAATGTGTTTATGAACATCTAGAAAGAAGGCTTTCTAGGTATGCAGTTACTCTACAGTGTAATGGCACTGTCTATTTTTATTAACTCATGGAATTAACCAGGGGGGCAGAGGGTCCCATGAGGGAAACAGCTCTACCCACCTTGTTAAGGAATCTAGCCTTCATCTGTAATGTAGGTAATGTACCAAACCCGGCGGTGGTTGAAGTGTTAGCCATGGACCATAAAATGCACCCAGTAGAGTTTCTGCCACAGAACAGAAAGTTCTGGGGCACCTGGGGTCCCGGGATTGAGAACCCCTCTCCCTGCTGAGCAGAAGGCATGCTTCTTTCTCTCCCTCTGCCATCTTTCCCCCCTGCTTGTGCTCTCTTTCTCTGTCAAGTAAATAAATAAATAATTTGAAAAAAAGTTAAAAAAAAGAATTGTACTTGTGATTCTTACTGCTTATGAGTCTAATAAAGCATGTATTAACTAGGTAATTTGTAAAATGTGTTACAAATTTGGACTGAAGCTCTGTTGTTGATGTTTTTAGTACAAAGACTTTGGATCAAAAAGCCTAAGAAACAAGAAAACATAAAAACGGTTAGAAATGTTTAAAGGAGAACATAGGAATAACAACCGAGTATGGGCAGCTTTTCCTTGGTTAATTAGGAGTTCGTAAGATCTTAATGAGCGCCTTCTAAAAGCGTGTCTTCACATTTCAAGTTTTTTTTCTGGCTTCATGTACAAATGAGAGATCGTGTATATACTACTCGCAAGGTGTTGGTTATTTCTAGAAGGAGCATGTTGATGGGGACCAGATTTTCCTACTAACCTCACAATTATCTGCCAAGCGTGGGCATATTAATGGTACAGCAGACTGAATATTTAAAATTGAGCAAGTTGGACCCTGTAGTCACAGACACACTTATTGGGGGTGTGGTGGGCTTTAAGGCGAGGGGAGTTTATTTTTACACAATATCTGAAAACCGAATTCAAATGTAAATACCTGGCCTCAGGGCATCTTTATAAAGGTAGTTCCCTGGAACCTATCCATAGGGCTGGGCTGGATTTAATCCTAAAGGTAAAGAGCGCTGTCCTAGGGGGTAGGTAATCATGAATACATTACAGTCATCAAGCTTTTAAGCTTTCTGCTTGGTTGAACGGTGATTTCCTCCTCGCAACACACATTCTCTGTCGCTGTCTCTCCCCCAGAACCCATCAGCTACGATCTTTATTGTGAGGCAGTTGGCAAGTTAGGATCTCAACCTTTATTGCACTCCTCTGGGAGAAGCCTGGGGCTTCCTCTGGGAGAAAGTGAGGGAGACGATGACAACATGCTGAGCTCTTCTTTCAAATGAAATGTGTTAAAGCTCTGTTTGAATGGGCTCCCGGAGGCCAAGCCTAGAGGCAGGCTGGCCTAGGGACTTCAAGAATGGGCTAGTTCCAGAGCGCAATCAGGCCCAGTTTCCCTTTTGGCCTCTTAATTGCTTCCTGAAACTTCTCTCTTCTGGAACCCTAGGTGATTCCTCCTCCTCCCAAGCTGCTCCCTCATTAATTAAGGCAATCTGCTTCCCTATCGGGCCCAGCAATGCGATCTCTTGATCTCTAACAGCGATTTGGCTTGCTTTACCTCTGCCCAAGGAGAAGGCTGTGGCCAACAGTTTTTCCTGTTCCGCTGCCCTTCAGTGCCCCCTACTGGCCAAAGAGGTTACTTTCGTTAGCCCTTGAGGTGTAGACTTCAATCCAGAAAAAACAGGATTAAAGCCCTCAGAGGTTTTGCAGTCATGAGTCCAAGCAGATGGGTTAGAAAGGCAGAGGGACGGAGGGAGGGGGAGAGAGAGAGAGAGAGAAATTTTAGAGGCTGCAATACTTTTCTTGTTTTTATTTGAATCTTAAATACAGGTAATTATGTTGAAACAGATACTATTTAGGTAATCTGGTTTCACTGGATTAAGCAAAAACAAATGGTTTATGCCTTTGGAGAAGCATCTCTTGATCCTCATTCTCCAATTAACGGCACGACTCTGCACTTTACGTAGTTTGGAGGGTCTCACACACTAATCAGAGCTTCTGACATACTCACAAGTACAAGAGAACCCGTTTCTCCTTATACTTGGGTGTACCTGGGCTGTAATTGGGGTGCCTTGGAGAGTTGTGAAATCCCTCTTGCCCAATGCAATGGCTAACTGCCAATCACAAGGGCTTGAGTTATGTTCATTCTTGTACATATGTTGCTACATGGTCCATATTTCAACACAGTCAGATGAATCTCGCAATCCATTGTACCCTCAGGTAATTTCTGGTGGAGGCAGGTGTTCGCAGGCCACCGAGTCCTTAGGCACGTGCTAAGAAGGTGAATTTGTCTTTGGTGCCCTCTCCATCTTCTGCAGTGCCTGCCACCCATGTATTTGAAAATGCCTAGGAACCCAAATCTGGCAAGTGGGTCTCTTTTAGAACTGCTGAGAGCAGAGCCCCTGCCTGGGACGTCACTTGGCATGAGAACCACCCAGGGATCTGGCAAACTCCAGATTCTACTTCAAGGGTCTAGATTGCACCCGAGAGCCTCCATTTCTCATAAACTTGCAGGTGATGCCTGTGCTGCTGGTCCTTTGTGGACCACACTGAGCAAGGCAATCATATCATCTGATTAAAGGGATTCCTCCTAATTAAAGTGTAAATGAATGTTAGGTCCAACACAGCTGGTGTTTGCATTTTAATAGGAGTTACGTTCTTTCCGACAGTCCTTGGAGATTTCAGGAAGAACAGTGATGTAACCTGTACCTTCCTTGTAAGCCTCCTTTTGCTGAAGTGATGGGGTGGGGTAGGGTTAATTGCAGGAAGTTTGCAAAAGCATTTCTTTGGCTTTCCATCTCTTTTCCGTGCCTCTTTCCACCTCTTCCACCCATGGCGCATCTTCTCCCTATGTCCCTTTTCTACTCTGTGGTTCAAGGACATGAAAAAGCTACAGGTTATATTATTTAATATTTAGACATGCTGCTCTATGATTAAAATGTTTGCTAATTATTGGTAATGCATGGTTTCCTTTCCCAATTTTGTCGTAGTATTTGGGTACACATATGGCACATTTCTTGACCAAGTGCTTAAGTAGCCAATATCAGGTTCCACAAAACTGGTTAATCTTCAATAATCCTAATGACACAAAGCCAGTTAAAAAATAAAAGTCCAGGGCCAGCTGTGTGGCTCAGGTCATGATCTCAGGGTCCTGGAATTGGGCCTGACAGGGCCAGCTCCCTGCTCAGCAGAAGGTCTGCTTCTCCCTCTCCCTCTGCCCTCCCCCAACTCATGCTTGTGCTCGCTCTCTCTCTCTAATAAATAAATAAATTTAAAAAAATGAAAGTAGAAAGTTTACGCTATTATGAATTAACCAATATTTATTTAATAAGGATGTTGCTCTAGTAGAAAGAATCCTGGATTAGAGCTAAGAGCATCTGGCTCTGTTCCAACTCTATGTTCCCTCGCTGCGTGATCCTAAGCGATGGGAACAGAGCCTGGCCTCAGTTTTCCCATCCATCAGACCTATTCATTAATGGGACGGATACTAGAGTATTGAGTACAATTCATGAATTGTACTCAATACTCTAGTATGAATCAAGTTCTCATGTGTATTTAAGTCTCAGGGTTTTAGAAGTTGGGATCATTTGTTCCCTGGAAGGGATTTAGGCACAGAGAATAAGGACTCTTCTTTTTGCTATGTACTCCTTGATGTGGTAGGAGGAGACCTCCCCTGTTTCCAATTGCTTTGCTGAGCCTGAGATTACGTCTGGAAGTCCTGAAGACTCAGCAGGCCGTTCTTGTAGCAACTTTCTCTTTTGGGTGATGGCCAAGGAAGGTGTCCAGTTGCACATGAGTGCACTGTGTCTGGTGAGCTGGGGCCGTTATAACTTGGGTGGGCTCAGCTGTGAGGGATGCTGGCACTGGCCAAGAGGAAGTGCTGGAGAAACCCAGGACCAGATGGGAGCGGCACTGGGGAGCTTCCTCGGCCGAAGGGCCCTCTCCAGAGCCAATGGGACAATTTGCGGTGTCAGAAAGGGCAGCCACATCATGGCTCCTGAGGATAAGCCCATTTGGAATGACGCCCCTGCCAGCAACTGGGAATAGACAGAACAAACTACAACTTCCAGGGGAGGGGTGAGGGCAAGGACTCCACAAGGTATTGGATCCCTGCCCAATGGGCTATGATGGTTCTAGGCAAAAGTCCAGACCCAGCAGTGGACTGGAATACTAAGCAGGAAACTGAGAGCCGCAGCCTGGTGCGTGGGGCTCATCAGGCCTGCGATGGTGAGAGGAACTCCAGACTCCACACACGGGTGTTAATCCCTGTCTTGGTGTCTGTCACTGGGAAGGCCAGGACTGGGAAGGCAGGGGGTGTGAGGGAGGAATCTAAGGAGGAACTCTGGAGGATATCCCCAATCTTGCTATTTCTACCTCCTCTCTACTGCTTATTGGCATATTAATTTCTGCTACTAAGAAATCACTTTTCTGTCTCAGGAAGCCTTCCTCCCCACCCCGCCCGCCCCTAAGATTTTTATTTATTCATTTGAGGGTGAGAACCCAAGAAGGGGGAAGAGGGGCAGAGGGACAAACAGGCTCTGTGCTGAGCAAGATGCCAGAGCAGAGAGCCAGACCCAGGATTATAACCTGAGCTGAAGGCAGATGCTCAACTGACCACCCAGGCACCCGTTCAGGAAGGTTTTTAAACCAGAGTAATTTTGTCAAGTGTTAAAACTTCTGAGAGCTGTAACATCTCAAGCCTTGCTTCCCTTTTCCTGTACTGAAAATCTGGGGGCAAATGTGGGGTCTGTGTGCTCTAGGCAAAGACCATCAGAGACATACCTGGAGTCAAGCAAGTTGAGTCAATTACTCATTATAAGGAGAAAAATGTAGACTGTGAGGCTTTTTGGGAGGTCTTGGTGAGAAGGTGTTAAAAATGATATTTTATAGAATCTGGACTTCGTTCAGGTGGGTGACTTTAGGGGAGGTCTAAAGAAGCAGGGGTTAGTTCTAGAATGGCTTTTTTCAGAAAGTGGGGACAAGTCTATGATCAATAATATAGTCTTATTCATAGGGAGGAGAATCTAGAGCAAGGATAAAACCACAATTGATAAAGAAATAGCAGCTGATCATAGTAGACAGGAGGGACTGGAATGCTTGGTATTTTGTAGATCACACAATGACCCTATTTTTACCTGTACTTAAGAAAAATTATGAAGTGCTCTTGTTCTATCTCAGTTTATCATGACCTTAGAGCGACTGTGTCTGAGGTCAGTGTTCTGCGATATCTTTTATGTCCAACAGGAGACACCATCAGCCCCTAATGATACCTAAGTCTAGTTGGAGGTGCCAGAGTAGTTCTTAGGTGTCAGTATACTCTGGTCTAGCCACTCCTGGCAAGTTGGAAGAAATAGGTTTAATATGTATAGTTTTGAGAGCAAAATATTTGGGAACACAGAGAAACTCATGTTCTCATGCTAATATTATGCTGTCAGTCAGGAAGTAGAATTAATTCCATAACATTGTATTAATCCCATTCAGATGTTGGTATTTACATTTCAAAAGAAGAGAAGGGGAATATAGAAAAGTATAGGGTGCCTGGGTGGCTCAGTCGGTTAAGTGTCTGCCTTTGGCTCAGGTCATGATCCCAGGGTCCAGATATCGGGCCCCACGTCAGGCTTTCTGTTCAGTGGGGAGTCTGCTTCTCCCTCTCCCTCTGTCCCTCCCCCCACTCATTCTCTTTCTCAAGTAAATAAATAAAATCTTTCTTTTTTTTTTTTAAAGAAAAGTATAGAAAGTTAGACAAGTTATCAGAAATCATGCAAACAGTGAATCAGGCAAAACCAGGGGTACAGGTCTGTGAATCACCAGGTTTACACACTTCACAGCACTCACCAAAACACATTCCCTCCCCAATGTCCATAATACCACCCCCTTCTCCCAAACCCCCCCC
>NC_081559.1:31157703-31225776 GCF_022355385.1 Mustela nigripes | reverse complement strand
TTTCAGGTGTTTGCAATCTTTAGATAAGCTATCTAGCTGATCTCCGGCTAGCTGAAGTAGTCTCGGCCTGCTACTTCTCCGCCATCTTGACTCCTCCCCCCTGACTTTTCTTTAACCTTGACACATTCATTCTTTCACATGAGCTAACTCATTATATCATTACCTACAAACATTTTTTGAGCCAGCTTATACTTGTGGCCAGTTTCATCTCTTTGGTCAGTAAGTCTCTTGAGTTTAGTGCCTATTTTATTAATGAGTGTGTCCTCATTCAATTTCTCTTTATTTTTATTTAATTCACTAAATTATGTGTCATTTGAAGGCAAGGACAATATCTTCATGAGATACTAGAGTGGAATACTGAATAAATGACTGCAGATGAATGATATTTATTTACTGAGGAACTATATCATCCCATTACTAAGATTTTATGACAAGGTCAAAATTTCATCACCACCATAACTAAAATTGTGATTTCTAAACTTCTTTGATCTTAAGAAAAAACAAACAACTCTCCATTGAATGAAAACAAATATCCACAAAAAAACTGACATGAATGTTTATATCAGAGTTATTCATAAAAGATGGAACTGGAAACACCTGAAGTGTCCATCAGTAGGTGAATGAATAATAAAATTGTGGTATACCCATACTATGGAATGCCAGCCAACCATAGAAAGGAAGTAAATACTGATTCATATGCACTGACATGGATAATTCTCAGAAACATTATGCTAAGCAAAATCAGCTAGACACAGAAGATGACATACTGTATGACTCCCTTTATGTGAAACTCTAAAGAGATGAATTTCATTTATAGTGATATAAAACAGATAAGTGGTTGCCTAGATCTGTGGGTAAGAGATTGCTGTGTGGGAAGGGGCACAAAATGTTAAACATCTTGGCTATAGTGGTGATTGCTTAGTTATTTACATTTGTCAGAACTCACTGAACTGTATACTTGAAATTGGTGAATTTTATTGCATGTATATCACACCTCAATGAAGTTGGTTTTTAAGAAGTTTCCTTGACTCCACACCCCTCTTCAGTTACTGTCCCTTTCTATGCTCCTCATGTAGCACAACTTCTCAAAAGAACTTTCTGTATCCATTAATTCCTCTTTTCTTATTCTCTGCAGAAGACTCTTGGGGCACCTGAATGGTTCAGTAGGCTGAGTGTCAGACTCTTTATTTCAGCTCATTATGATTTCAGGATCCTGGGAAGGAGTGAGGAAGTAAGCAAAGCAGATATCTGGGGGAGAACATTCCAGAAGGATACTCAGCTGGGAGGGAGTCTGCTTGAGGATTCTCTTTCTCCCTCTTCCTCTGCCCCTCCGCCTGATCAGGGGCACACACACACACACACACACACTCTCTGTCTCTATCTCTCAAATAAATAAATAAATAAATACATCTTTAAAAAAAGAAAAGGCTCTTATCAAGGTCATCCATGACCTCAGTGGTGCTACTCTCGGGTCAATTTCAAGTCCTCAGCCCATGAGACCCTCAGCCACTTTGGCAGAGTTTCTCATTCCCAGCTTCCAGTCATCAGCTCTCGGAAAGGTACCACGTCTTGGGAATCTCTTCTTCAGTTTCTTTCTCTGCTTCCTCATCACTGCTTAGACCACTGAATTTTGGAGGCTTATCCCAAGTCGTTCTCATCCAGTCTCAGGGTTTAAAACCATTTCTATGCTGATGATTCCAAGTGCCCTTTCCAGTGCAGAGATGTCTCCTGCATTCCAGATCCTTATAACCAACAACTTACTTATCATGCTCACTGGAATGTCTAATTTATATTCCATTCCTGAACTTCTAATTTCCACAGTGCCTAGGAATCTTGCTTCTCACACTCGGTTCCTCACCTCAGCAAAGGGCAAGTATGTTCTAGTTCCTTATGCCAAAATTTTGGACTCATCCTTGCTTTGTTTTATATCCCACACTTATTCCATTAAAATTCTGTTGACTCTACTTCAAAAATACAGCTAGAATCCAGCAACTCTCACTGGTCTTATTTTAATCAAAGTCATAGTTGTCTTATGCTTGGATTGTTGCAATGGAGCTATTTGATGAGTAAACAGGTGACTTTGTGCTCCTCTGTAGTCTAATCCACACACAGAAGCTATAATAAACCTTTAAAAATGCAAGTCAGATCGTAGTGCCTGGGTGGCTCAGTCAGTTAAGTGTCTGACTTTTGATTTCAGCTCAGATCATAATCTCAGGGTTGTGAGATTTAAGCCCCATATGGGGCTCCATGCTGACTGTGGAACCTGCTAAGATTCTCTCTCTCCCTCCCTCCCCCTCCTTACCCCATCCCCCCAAATTTAATAAATTAGAAAAAAATGCAAGTTCGGATCATGTATCCTGCTGAAAACAAATGTTCTAAACTCTGATACTCAAAGTCTAATGCTTTAACCCCACATCCCAACAATGACTTCTTAAAGTCCTCACAAAGTATGGCCTCCTGTTGCCTCCCCTTTCTCACTCTGCTCCAGCTACACTGCTCAGCCACCTTGCCACTCCTGGCATGTACCAGGTATCTTTGTGCTTCAGGACCTTTGCATTTCTTTTTTTCCTCTGCATCCTTCTGGAATGTTCTCCCCCAGATATCTGCTTTGCTTACTTCCTCACTCCTTCAGATCTTGGTCAAATGTCACCTTTTTACGGGAGATCTTAGACAGCCCCCTTGAAAACTATAAGCCTTTTCATGCCTTTTTACACTGGGATTTTCAGTTTTCTTTTCATAGAATTTGTCACTATTTGACAAATTTGACACACTCTGTGTATTTGTTCATTGTACACTTTTTTCCACTTGAATGTAAACTCTCTGAAGCAGATTTTTTTGTTTTTTGTCCATTTCTTTGGACATTTTATCTGCTGAGCCTAGGCCACAGCCTACCACATACAAGACAACAAATATGTTTCTAAGTAATGAGCAGAAGGACACTGAGGTATGGGAGGTTAAGCTAATTAACAAAAATTATCTAAAAGAAATAGACTTGCTTTCAAGAAAAATCAATATCCTGAATTTGGACCTGACTCTTACACTACAGAATCACATTCAAGTTTATTTTCTGTAAACTCACATATATGTATAATAAACTTCCCCATATTGGCAAGCTGTTTCTATAAATTATTTACCATTTCTAAGTTGATTGACTTCAGCAAAAGGTTCTAAAAATTCCTCAGGTATAATTACTGACTAGTCAAATTCTCCATTGTCAAGGGGTTTATAATCACTGCTGAAAAAATACCATCATTCTCCACCAGCCTCTGAAAATAACTATACTTGTAGGTAGTTCTGTATTATTTCTACGTACAAAGGCTGAAAGCATGTTCCGGGATAGATAGCCTGGTATGAAATTTCAGCCCAATTTCTGGAGTCAGGAGCCTTTGTTGATGAAGCCACAGACTCCAAGCCTTGGGTCTCCTTGGGCAGAGTGGTCCCTGGTTAGGGACAGCAAATCTGGGTCACACTCTCATGAGTACATCCCTGAACTCAGCTGCTAGGTAAAACCACTTTTGAGACCCACACTACCCTAAAGAAGAAAGAGCAAGGAGGTCCCTACGAGGTAGGTGGTTTCAGCCCATGTGCAAATAAAGCCACAATTTTGACATATTCTTGTGATTAAAGAGAAGAGTGTTTTTGTGACTGTAAGCTTACTCAGGTGTGCCGTTCAGTGTGTTGTAATGCGCCGCTTCGGTCTGGAGACTGTGCAGGTCTGCTCAGTAATTACTTTACTGAAAACCAGATTACTTATTGTTTGCATGTCAGGTACCTGAGAGTGTGCCAAATAGCTCTCAGACGACTGGGGATTACCAACAATACTTGCCTGATGAAGGCACCCGCATTTTCCAAGTCACGTGTGTTGCGGGGATGGGTAGACTGGTTCTAGGAAAGGAACTTCATTCCACACTGCAGCAGGTTTCCACGGATCGACCTCCACCCTGGCTAGGGAAATATCAGGATGATCATGTTCTTGGATGGGCTGGTGCTTTGAGTCAGCTCTGGAGTTTTCAACCAAGAACAAAGAATCTGACATTTGTCCCTCGGGCAATCTCCTCTTCTTTGGGAACTTCTAAAGGGCCATTGGCATTATGACTTCAGAAAGTTCGATATTCTACAAATTGGATCTGCTTTGAAAACTTAGAATTTAAACAGGAAAAAATATATACATACATGCGAATACATATTATCTACACATTTTTAAAGATTTTGTTTATTTACTGTAGAGAGAGAGCATGAGCAGAGGGGGAGGGAGTAGAAGCAGAGCATGTCAGGCAGGCTCCCCGTTGAGCGTCGAACCAACACCAGGCTCCATCTCAGGACCCTGAGATCATGACCTGAATTGAAACCAAGAGTCAGATGCTTAACCAACTGAGTCACCTAGGCACCCATATGTATGTATTTTACACACACATACACACACACATATAGATATATACACATCAGTATAAACAGAAGTCTTAGAGATGTTTATCTGCCTTCTATTGTGAGGGGCTATTAAAAGTCAGGAGTTGGCCTGCTGGATTGAAATCTGCTTCAAACTTCTACTTCTTACTTAATCTCTCTTAACTCACTTTGTTCTCCCTAAAATGCAGATAAAATAGTAATGTCCCATAGGATTTTTTTTTTTTTTTTTGGCTAAATGAGGAAAAATAGCTGTAGAAGCATCTGAAGAGGAAGGGCCAAGTTCAAGCAGAAATCCGAGTGCAGATGGACTGCGGTTTCAACTGACAAGACCCTTTATGAATCCTCCAATCTCGCCAATACTCAGTTTCCTCATTTGCAGTCCCCATATGGTGCTGAGCACAGTGACGGGTATACAGATAGAGGTCAGTGTCCATTAGTTATTACCATCATCGCTTTATGCTCTGAGGTTCAGGAAACAAAAGTCATCCAACTGGTAAACGATTATTCTAAGTATTCACTAAGTACTTACTGTGTGCTTACTAAGTACTAGGTAGGAGTGAGGGAATAAAGGGTTTAAAACATGAATATGCAGTTTAGTTGGCGAGATTGGCTTTTACGTGTTTGTATATACCTAGGCTACAAGACCCTCTTTAAAAAAAGATTTTATTTATTTATATTAGAGAGAGAGAGCTGGGGGAGGGGCAGAATGAGAGGGATAATCAGACTCCACGCTGAGCACAGAGCCTGACTCTGGGCTTAATTCCACAGCCCGAGATCCTAACCTGAGCCTAAATCAAGAGTCGGATGCTCAACCAACTGAGCCACCCACATGTCCTCGTTTTTAAGAAAAAACACGAGGTATGGAGTTAAGAGGCTTCAAATTCTGGTCTGCCACTTATTGAGTGGATTCTTGAACAATCCAGTTAATTCTGGCCATTAGACACCTTAATCTGCGAAATGACTGTAACAAAAAACAGGTTTGTGGTCAGGATAAAATGAGGTCATGTACCTACAACTCTTTACTAAAGGATATAGGACCATTAGCTATCGTCATCAAGAGTTAGAAAGTGAAATCTTATATAACAAGTGCCTAATTAGGCAGAAGTAAAAAGTATGCAGAGAACAGAGAGATCACTGTGGCTAGAGAAATCTCAGATAACTCCATGGAGAAAATGGACCTAAAACTAAGCATCAGAGGAAGGATATAGTTTTAAAAACAATCAGACAACAGATAGACGGAAGTCAATTTTCCAGTGGGGGAAAGCAGTGTGAACAAAGGTCTGGAAAGAGAAATGCAAGGTATGTGGTTCACACCTCTAAGTAGATGAGTCCAGCTGGGATATAGAATTCAAAGAGGGAAGAATTGGCAGTTGGGGGCAAAATGGTTGTTGTAGTGTGGTGGTTGGAAGTGATTTGGTAAGAAGGCAGATAGTTTAGTGATTGGTTGGTTCTGGGCTCTGCAATTTACAAACTGTGTAATCTTGGAGAAGTCAAATTTTCTTCTTGGAAATGATGGCCAACTCTAAGGATTGTTGTAAAAATTTAATGGGTCAATACATATAAAGCATAAAGCTCTGTGCCTTGGTATTTAGTAATCACCTAGAAAATGCTAGATATTTAATCATTCTGATTAAATATGGATCTTTCACATGGATCTTTATTTGTGATTATCAAACAACTAAAAGCAGGACACATTTAATTACTCATGGCATAAATAATGATAATTAAAGACACCCACAGTTCCATCAGCCAAACAGATCAGTCACTTTACTTTTTCAGATTCCTCTTTATATATCAATATGTTTTTCATAGTTTTAACAATGGAAAATAAATGTGTGTTTTTTCAAATGCTGTATATATATATTTTTTTTTTTTCTCCCCCCCTAATCTTGAGTCTACTAGAATTCTGGTAATCCCAAAACTTGAAGATAGCTTTGAAGTTCCAGATCATTTCTCTCATTTGCAAGGGGAATTTTTACGAACTCAGTTGTTTTTTTGCATTTCTTTATCTGTATCCCTCATCTACTCTTTGGAAATACTACAGCAAGGGAAAAAACCTAGAGCAGTGTTTTTCCACCATGGTGGTTTTGGCCATTGGGGGATACTTAGCCATGTTTGTAGACCTTTTTGGTGTCAAAACTGGGAGGTGGTGGGGAGGATGGTGTTACCAGTTTCAGGAGCTGCATCCTATAATGCACCAGACTATCCCTCCACCCCCAACAAAGAATCATCTAGTTCAAAATGTCAGTAGTGTTGGAGTTGAGAAACTGACTCAGATTACGTCTTTCATCCTTGTTGTCTTGGGTTAGATGATATGACACAGCCAAAGGTATGCAAAATAGGTAGCCAAGCCTTAGATGATGGAATGTGGCAAATTTTTCCCTTTATTCCTTTGTGTCTGTGTCAACTATCCTAAGCCTATTTCCACGGGCCACCGAAGAACAGGAGCTACTGGAAAACCCTGCTTTACCACCGGCAGATACAGTCACAATGTTTGAGTTTAATTTGGTGCAACCAAGTGTATTATCACTATATGGTGTTAAGAAGTTGCAGATTGAAGCATCCAATTAGAAGCTATTCCAGCGCCCACAAACATCTTCTAGCAGAGGTGTAAAGTTGCAGATTGAAGCATCCAATTAGAAGCTATTCCAGCGCCCACAAACATCTTCTAGCAGAGGTGTACTTTCTGCTGGATGCAAGCTGCTGTTTCAGGAGCTCATCTCACTCCTAATATTTTTGGTTCCTTTTTAAGGAGACATTTCATCAAATTGAATAAGCCATCGAGTCTAAGATGCACCATTATTTCTTTCCCAGTAGTGTGCATGCCACTGAGAAAGAGCAAAAATGCTGCCAATTTTTATTGTAAGACACCATTTATGGTAAGATACATGCCAATTTCAGGTATCATAAAAAAAGTGGAAAATTGTGCATTCTAAAGTTGATAAAGTATGGTCATTACTGCCCATATTATTGAATGGGCACACTAAACTTATTCTCCTTTAAAAATATCATAGCTTTTCAATATTTGGATTTTACTTTTAAGTAACTTTGGTATTTCAAAACGGTAGTGCTCTAAAACGTGACCATAGTAAATGTGAGTAAAAATTTGTGTTCAGGAAAAATAGTTTGCCTTTCTCAGTGGAGAGGCCATTTCTGTATCTTAAAGAACATAGGGGAGAAAATGTTTTGAACCCTTAGAAAAATTATACAGCACTATAATGTAGGTGCATGTGTGTGTGTGTGTATGTATGTATGTGTGTGTGTGCATGTATGTGTGTGTGTATTTTTTCTGTTTCTGTTCATTAGTGTATGTTCTCTCAGACCTACCATCATGGTTCCTCTCTCACTCATTTTGATTTTTAGAATTCTATCCAGTATTTAGCTAACAGTCTTCTATAAAGTATTGCTCTATTCCTAAAAGTTTCTCAGCCTCTACTTCAGAGCCCTAATTAGAGACATGACTAATTTTGGCTACAATGGGAAGCAGAGCTGATTGAATCCTTTTGGTTTCTTGGAATTTCCTTGTTCTTTGCAGCTATTGGAAAAGTCGCCGATAGAAACATCAGGGTGCATAACAGTAATGATTGAAAGCCAAGGTTCAAGTAGCCCTTGCCAGCTATAGAAAGAAAAACTTGGGTTGTTTGTGACTCAGCCCTAGGTTAAATCTGGAAATCTGAAAACGATGTTCATTATGAAACAACAAAGTTCCTTAATAAGTCATATCAGAGGCTGGCCCGAATCTAGTCCCATCAGTACCATGTCATTGGCTGCTCCCACATGGTGAGACTTTAGTTTGGACCACCTACCTTCAGACTAACTAGGAGACTGTAACTTTTTTTTTTTTTTTAAGATTTTATTTATTTATTTGTCAGATAGAGAGAGGGAGAAAGAGCAAGCACAGGCAGACAGAATGGCAGGCAGAGGCAGAGGGAGAAGCAGGCTCCCCGCCGAGCAAGGAGCCCGATGTGGGACTGGATCCCAGGACAGTGGGATCATGACCTGAGCCGAAGGCAGCTGCTTAACCAACTGAGCCACCCAGGCGTCCCACTGTAACTTTTTTTTTTTTTAAAGTTGCTTTTTGAATGAAAACATGCAAAACTCATTTCTGTGGAGCAATTTGCTGTGTTCAAGAATGCTTTCTTCAGCTCTTCTCTTTAAAGTGAGTGAAAATACTTTTTATTGTAAATTCAGGTAAAATAGTAAAATGATAGTGTAGCTTATACTCAAAATGGTTGATGAAACCTCCCATTTCCTGTACAGCCATGGTCCCCTCCTAAGAAAATAGTCCCAAATGCTTCCCTCTCCATGCAAAGAAATGCTAAAGTATAAAAAAAGAATCATTTTCATATATTTACATCTAAGGAAGGAGAAAAAAAGGACTGTAGGTTTTGAATATTATGCAAACAAATATTTGTAGCAGTTCAGCTTGAAATGTGGAATCAGATGATAAAAACAGTTCATAGGAGAAAGAGCCAAATCATGGCAAAGCAGGTTAGCCAAAGGGCTGAAAAATCAGCTTATATGAAATAATTACTGGCTTCACTGGGGATCTAGAACCTCAAGAATGGTAGATTTCTAAATTGAAATGAGAACTTGAAGGTTTATTTTGAGCGATAAAAACAGCTTCTTGACAAGGGCAAAACTAAGCATGGAGCCCGTCCTCAGCCCTCTTGTGGCAGATATAGTTTATGGCAGAGATGATAATCTTAAAAAGTTCTATATATGACATTTTTCAAAGAGATGGAATTATTTTTTCTCTTAAACGAAATTCTCTTATACGAGCATGCTTGCTTTAAAAAAAATTATAGGGACGCCTGCATGGCTCAGTGGATTAAAGCCTCTGCCTTCAGCTCAGGTCATGATCCCAGGGTCCTGGGATCGAGCCCCACTCACTCTGCCTGCCTCTCTGCCTACTTGTGATTTCTCTCTGTCAAATAAATAAAATATCAAAAAAAATTATAATAGGTATTAGCAATTGCAAAGTAGAATGGAAGTGTCCTAGACTTTGGAGTCAAAAGAGCTTGTTGAAAAATCATCTTTTTGCCTCTTAACAGCTGTTTCTAGGTCTTTTAGGAAAGGCTCTCAACCCATGGAAGCCTGTTCCCACAAGCATTGCTGGGGATGGGTTACTTGCTCGACAAACTCAACAAGGCCATCTGGAGGGTCAAATGACATAAATCACCTGGAAGCATTTTTAAACTGTAAAGTGCCACAAATGCAAGGTATTAGTCATCTAGCAAAAAGAAGTGACTAGTTACACACCCTTCAACTGATCCGAGATATTAACTTGAAATGGAGAATGTTTACAACACCATCCTCATCTTCAGAGCACTGCAGTTTTTAAATATCTACATTTTATTTATTTTTTTATTTTGCTAACTTTATTATTGGTTTTTAAACCACTGTTTTAAAAATTTGAAAAAAAAAAACCCAGATTTTATGTATTTATTTGAGAGGGAGAGTGCAAGTAGGGGGAAGAGCCGAACAGGAGGGACAGGAAGGTGGAAAGAACTTAAGCAGAGCTGAGCTCAGAGCCCAACACAGGGCTTGATCTCATGACCTGGAGATCACAACCTGAGCCAAAACCAAGAGTTGGGCACTCCACTGATGGAGCCCCCCAGGGGTCCCAAATGTCTACATTTTAAAATGAATGCATTTTTCAATGCATCCATTTTAAAAACTCCTTTTTGAGTTTTTAAATTCCTCCAATTTCCTTTCAGCTTTTTATTGACTTTAATACTATTTATTTTTCATATTGATTAACATTTTTGCTGTTCCTCATTGTGATCATATCACCTCTAGTCTTACCTTATATCATCATTTATAGAGACTCTGGTTTCTTTATAACTGAGTGTCTACATGACAATTACTCTTCTATTTTCTGGGGATACAGCGGTAAAAAGGCAGCATTGCCTCCTCATGGATCTTATGACACACACACACACACACACACACACACACACATTGCTAGGTAGCATTCAATATCATGAAGAAAGCAGAGCATTGGCTCAAAAATAATGAAGGTGAGGTAGAGGAAAAAAACATTCCAGGCTGAAGGAAAAGCCAGTGTTGGTGAGGCAGAAAGGGCAAGGAAACCTATATTCATGGAGTGAGGGTTGCAGAGATTGGAGTTAAAGAGAGATAGGCTAGTGCAGATCATCAATAACTCTGTCATCCATGGATAGGAGTGTGCTTTAGTCCAGGTGGATGGAAACCACTGGGGGGAACGGGATAACCATGCAATCTGATGCATACTCCCACAGGTCATATGGCCGCCATATGCCATAAGACTGTGAGCTGCTGAAATAGGAGGTTACAGTTTCTTCACCCAGTTCCCAAGTCAAAGTCAGTTCATAGACTGGGAGCCCATTGACGGAAGGGGAGTTTAGTTCCCCTTGAAGAAGTTCTATGGACTGCCTTTTTGTGTCCCCTCAGCGTTCACATACTGAAATCCCAATGCCCAATGAGATGGTATTTGAGGAGGCAGGGCTTTAGGAAGCTTAGTTTATGATGGTGGAGCCCTCCTGAATGGGTTTGGTACATTTATAAAAGAAACACCACAGAGCTTCCTACCGTGTGAGTGTGTTGTGAGAAGTAGACAGTGGACAACCTAGAAGAGGAAGAGGTTTCCCATCAGTTTCCCCCTGAGCCCATGGGCTCCTGATCTCCAGAACCATGAGAAATAAATGTCTGTTGTTTATAAGCCACCCATACTGTGGTATTTGACTATAGCAGCCCAAACTGACCAAGATAAAAATATTCCAGTTTATCTGTTAAATATTCTGTGGCCATCTTGCAATTAAATCGCTAGTGGGGAAAGGGGCGTGCCTAGACTTTCTAACAACTACTGAATCAAGGGTGTTTGAGCTCTCAGGTATACCAGGAAAAAGAACCTAGACACCATCACAGCTCTGCAGCTAGACTGGGCTTTTTGGAGGCTAGGTGACATATGGAGGTCTGGTCCACGTCTGTCCCAGGTTGGACTCAACACATGTTCAGTGCTGGGGACATCTATGTGGATGTTGAAGTCACTGATATGAGGAATAGCGACAGAGAGTTAACTATTGAAATCAATCAGAGGATAAGGGGTACTCACCAGGTGGTGGAAAGACTATTGCTAGAGAGGATGGTGACAATGGACTGGTCTGATGATGAGGACTTCAACAGCACTGGGATTCTTGAGGGAGAAGAAATGTCTGGAAGCAGGAGGAAAAGAGAGGCATTAGCCTAGGCCCACTCTGGAAAAAAAATAGCCACCACTTTATGAAACTATAAACTAGCACTAGCACATGGCACCATGAGATGGGGTCTGTTAGCCACCCCTGCTGTGTCCCATATGTGTTGTGTCTGACACATCACTTAACCCTTTTGTCTGACAGCTTCCTAAATGGTTTGGTTCAATACCAGGAACCATGAGACCTCAGAAACAGAATGGAGATTGTGCACTCATTGCTGTTCAGCTCAAAGTCTAAAGAAAATGCTTTTCAGTCCCCCCTGGCCCGCCCCACTGGGGGCCCCTGGTAACTGAGAGCATTAATAAGATAATGTTCAAAGGACTTTAAGCTCCCTGGAAGGAAGGCGGTCCGTAAACACAATGTGCCAGGTGATTTTGTGCAGGTGTTCCCTCTGACGGCCCTCAGTTTCATAAGCTTTGTTACACCCATAATGGATGTCACAACCAGACAGTTAAGGGGAATTCTGTACCATGGTTTCCTTACTCGTCTCCTCTTCCCTAAGTACATCTTGTCTTTAGGCCTCAAGCAGGTCTCGGGGACCACTCCTTAACAATATCTCTGGTGTTCGCAGAGACAACAGAAGGATTAGCTTGGCCAAGCAGAAACCACTCCATGGAATGGCTTTCCATTCAGTTTCTGCAACATAAACACAAATACACACACACAAACACATGAGATGCTTATTTCTACTCTCTCCATAGACTCCCGTGTATACATGTATATAGAGCAAAGGACACACAGCACGCCTCCCCAAAGGGGACGATACTGGCATCGGCCCTCCACTGAGGTGCCGTTGGACCTGCAAGCCAGGCTGAGCTAAGCGGTGCACAACTCTGCTTCCCTGTTCAGATCACTTCGTTCTGCTCCCCTTTTTGATCTGCTTTGGTGTCACTTGCTGGTTTACGACTCCATCCCAACTCGTGTGGCTAATTTAACCTCTCAACCACACTCTGAGTTCAGACGTTAAGAGAGAGAGACTTCTCCTGTGTTCTTTCTCTGGGAGCTTTGGTGTAGGTCACTGTGACGCTGGAATATAAAAAGGTGTGGGCTTCCTTTGATTAGCACCCAAAACTACCAAATGGTTGCATTCTCCAAACAGACTCTGGTGGCCTGTCTCCCCTCTGCCTGCAGAGGTTGGAAAGGGCTGTCATTCTCTGTGCCATTTTGGGCAGGTGTTTCACTTGGCAGGCTGTGTGCTGCCTGAAAAAGACGGGCCCCCCCAGCACTGGCATGGACTGAGGGCTCACCACGGGCCTGACCTGGGTTCAGACTTGTTGAAACGCTACCTTCTTTAACGTTCTCTGTTTCTGTCACTCTCTCAAACATCCTCCTCCTTAATCTCCAATCTAAATGGTGGCTGACAGTTCTGCCGTTGCTTCTCTTGGGTCTCGCTGTTTTCCTGGGAGCTGCAAGGTACATAACTTAGGGTTTTTATGGCTTTCCCAGCATTTCCTAGAGAGAAGTTACAGGAATCGAATGCAGAGTATTTGAGCCTTGTGCGAATGTGAATTCTATGAACTCCTGTACTTTTCTGAGGTCAGAGCTATGCAGCCAACTGCTCATTTGGGGGGTCTCTGGGTACCTGCTGGGTGTTCAGCTGGGAAACTTGAGTCTGTCTTGCTTCTCTGCCACCATCCCGCTCCCACCAAGTCCCCTCCGTGTGCATATTCTTTTCTGGAGCTGTTGTTGCTAGGAACCTCCGAGACTTCTTCCTGGCCTCCTAAAGGGATCTCTCGACTTCTATATGATTTCATGTCTTGTGGTCATTGCTAAGGGCTTGCGGCTGTCTTCTACTGTGGCTGTTTGACCTTTCATTTCACTCTATTCAGGGTGAAATTATCTTCCCGACATGAAGGAGAGGAGGGGAGGAATGTGGTGTACAAGGCAAGAGCTTTCAAATGCCTGTGGCCCTGACATAAACTTTTTCCCTGTCTTCCTATCCTTATTTGACTGGTTGAGGCAAGTTACTTTGGATGATTCCCCAAAGTCTTAATAAAGTTACAATGAGTTGTATTTCCTTTATTTGCCTACTAAAGGTCACCTGACTTTATTTACTTCTCCCTTTTATGTTTCCCCTGAACTTCCCCCAGGGAGCTGCCTTTTGCCTCTCCCTTCCTCCCTCCCTCTCCCCACCAACTCTCTTTTTTATTCCCCCTCACCTTCCTGCACTATTTCCTTTTGTCCCCTCAGATTTAACACTGTGTCCAGCTCTGGCTCAGGAGCAGGCTCTCTGTGGTTCATATTTTTCACATCACCCTGTAGTCTCTAAGTCTCTTTGCCTGGCTTAATCTATGGGGATTGCTCAGGATGTCTTCTGGAATGTTCTATCATGGCATCTCCAAAATATCTGGTCTCTCTGCAGCCAGTGCTTGGGACTTCCATCTTAAATATGGTTTGCCTCATCTGAAAACCCCAGGGCGAGGGGCATTTGGGGTCTGTAGAGCAATCAGACTTCTCCATAGCTTTGAGGGTGGTGATGCTTGTATGGGGAGAAATGTCATAACAATGACAGGAACAACAAAAGCAGGGATGGAAAACCTGTTGAAGACTTGCCAGGCAGAGGTGTTTGTGTAAGAGCTGGTTTCTTTCCCATCCAGCAGCTGTCCACATGGGAGGGGAAGGGCTTCTTTTCTCAGGCTTCCTAGCTGGCCTCCACCGACCAGGAGAGCTGGGTGACAAAGGGACTCCAGATGGAAAGCAGCCAGAGTGGGGACCTGGGAAGTCACTTTGGCCAACGATATTGCCAAATAGGACTTTAATCTGATTCATCCAAAATGTGCGAACATGCTAAGATGCCCCAGATTCAGTGCTAGGCACAAGATAAATATGGTCCTAAAGATAAATATGGTTGAAGAGGATTGGCAGGATTTGGTGTTCCACTGGACTTGGAATGGTGGAGCAAGGGTGGGGTAGAAGATGACTCGCAGCTCTCTGCCTGAGCTCATTAGGAGGAAGGAGCTGTCATTAGTGAACAAAAGGGACCTTAAGAGGAGCAGGTTTGAGCAGGGTGGGGCAGGGCAGGAGTGGCGAATGATATGTTTGGTTGGGTAGGTGTTGAATGGAGCACGCCATAAGGTATCCAAGTCGAGATTCCAGAAAGTGGTGAAAGTATAAGTTCGTGGTTTACCAGAGAGAGCTCAGAATTTGAAATTCGATCAGGAAGACATCCAGGTGGACAGAGCCAGTCACTAAAGTTGCTCTGACTTTACGCTTCCTAATATGGATAAAGGGAACAATTTCTGTTGAGAAGTAATACAAATGTATATATTGGTCTCTCACTCTGGTTCTTCTCACAGAGCTCCTAAAAGCATTGAAGTTTCCTGGCTGATAAGAAGAGCACCAGGAGCCTCTCGTGTTCTAATATTTGTTCTTTGACTGGGTTCCCAATACCAACCTCCTAAATCCCTTGAAATTTCCTGGGTGATTGAGTCTTTTTTTCCTAATGAGGCAATTCACATGGGCTATTCAGTAGCCTCAGGATGGGGCTGCTCACCAGAAAGACCACGCTATGATTAGAAACTTGGAACTTCCTACTCCATACTCCAGAAGGAGAAAAGGGCTGGGGGCTAAGTTAATGATCAATTATGCCTATGGAAGGAGGCTTACATAAAAATCCCCCAAGTATGGGGTTTGGAGAGCTTCTGGGTTGGTGAACATAATCTCCATGTTGGGATCAGACACCCTGGTCGACAGTGTCAGAATTGAATTAAATTGCCAGATACCCAGATGGTGCCACAGAATTGCTTGATGTGTAGAAAACTCACACATCTGGTGTTGGTAGTATTGTGTGTGAGAAAAAGAGAAATGCAGGAGTGTTATCTCTTTATATCTTCCCCGATAAACTCGTGGGGTTATTGAAATAATTTAATGACATAGTTTACTTGAAAGTATTTTTAACATGCAAAAAGATGCAATTATAAGATCTTAATATTATCGTTTGATCACTGTGTTTGTAATATGACACTTAGTATGCAATGCAAAGTGAGAGAAGATGAAACCCTTTTCTCAAAGAGCTAGTAATTAATGATGAGTCCGTAAAAAAAAAAAAAAACAAAAAACCTGTGCATTCAAAACAATGAGTAAGATTCTAGAATTTGGATTCTCCTAGGATTTGGGTGGAAGAGAGGGGTGCCACATGGGAAATAATTCCTGGTGGGGGAATGCTAGTGATCAAGTTCTACTTCATGATCAAGAAACATATTTCCAGGGTTATACAACTGTTGGAAGAAGGCTTTGTCCAAACTGAGTGACTTTTTAAGGCTCCCTTCCATTATGCAGGCAATTTATAGGATGACTTCTCTATTTGGAAGATGGCCACTTATCAAAAACCTTGAAACACCCAGTCAGTACCTTCTCCACAGGGATTGATAGTGTCTATTGGCAAAGTATAAAAACCACAGCTGGGATTGCCTATATAATTTGTGGGGCTCAGTGAAAAATGAAAACATGAGCCTCATTGTCACATGGTGACAAATGAAATGTTGTCACCATTTCAAAGTGGTGACAACAGAGCACTTCACCAAGTGGAAGTTCCTTCTAAGTGTGAGCACTCAGTGTGCTATTGAAGAGGATGCTTGCCCATGAAGCTATATGTAGTATTTCTGGAATCTACCACAAGGACATCACCTGAGTCACCAGTTGAGTTGAGGCAAAGAGCTTGAGTCTCCATGCATTCAATAAGGAATTGTTCAGTCATTGCACCAAGCATCTATTATATGTTGGACCAGCGAGGGGTGGGCACAGAGGTTATGAGAATAGGTAAAGCTCTTTTCTCTTGAGGAGTACATTTGTTTGCTTAGTAAAAACAAAAACAAAACAAAACAAACACACAGACTTATGTGTGTGTGTATAATATTGCTGTTTTGTCCTTATGTTTATAATATGACACTTAGTAGGGAATATAAAGTAATAGAAGATAAAACCTTTCTCTCAAAGAGCTTGCAATTAATGACAGGTCTAAAAAAAGTATCTATATCTTCAAAACAATAAGGTAGGTTCTAGGATTTGGATTTTCCCAGGATTTGGGTGGAAGAGAGAATATATATTCTTGTCCAAGAAGTCTTTCCATTAAGAAGACTTCCCACCACACATACCATGATGGGGCCCTGGTCATAAGGAGATACTGGTTCCCTGGGGCAACCAGGTGGGGCCATGACTGTTGAAGCCCCCACCTGGTCCCTCTGGCTGTGAGTGTTGTATTTCCTATGCATGCCACTGTCTAGACAAGTCAGGGAGTCCTGTGTTTCAGCCTAATCTTCTCCAGCACCAAGGTTTCTCAACCATTAGAACTCTCTCACCCATATTCGTACCTACCCTTCCTTCAGGAATTTCATGTGGTACTCAGGTATCTTTCTTTTTTTTTTTGTTGTCCTTCTATTAGGGCATTTGGGTCAAGGACATAGAAGCCATGGTCAGTGGGCCAGACATCTATCTGCAGGCCCTTCATCTTTTCAAATCTAGGCAGACATTTGAAATCTAGAAAGGATTTGGCCAATCTTTCTCCCTCCTCTAAGAGAGAGACAATGTTAAGACCAGCCCAAGGGAGGTAATGGCTTTTAAGAACACGTCCCTTCCCCGCTTCTTCCCCTCTCCCTCTGCATCTGGAAGACATGATTCTGAGCATTCTGTTATGACCCTTCTTTCCTCTGTCCTCCCTCTAACCACACTCACTGTCCCCACATGACATTGTCTAGCGTCTACTTGCTTTATCCCTCACAGGACCCCTTTCTTCAGGCCGAGTTTTGCCATTGGGCCACCAGTCTATTTTGAGTGAATTTATAAGCCACAGGCCCCCAAAACCTAGGGCTGAATTTATTGTCAGGGGTGGTGTTGCCTATGAGTTGAGAACTGGGAGAAGAGACTTCCCAGAGGCCTTGATCCCCAAAGAACTGAGCTTCTCTTGAAGAGTCTGATTTTTAATCTGATGTAAATTGTGTAACTGACTTTGTTTCCCCTTTTGAATGGTTTGCTGAAAACCAACTCTGTTTAGGATTTTATAAGCCTTCCTGGTACTCAGAAATTTTTCTAGGAATAATTTGATGTAACTCTATCAAAATGAATGGGGCTTTATTGCATGTTATTTGAACACTGACCTTTCCCTTGTTTTAATTTCCCCTTCCCTTTTTCCTTGTGATTTTCTATTTTTATACTGATGCACTAGTTGTATCATGTGACTATCTTTTTAGAGAAGCAAGGTAATAAATATATCAACAACCGAATGCATAGAGAGTAGTCAAAATTTCTTTTTTTAAGATTTTATTTATTTATTTGACACAGAGAGAGAGAGATCACAAGTAGGCAGAGAGGGAGGGAGAAGCAGGCTCCCTGCTGAGCAGAGAGCCCAATGCGGGACTCGATCTCAGGACCCTGAGATCATGACCTGAGCTGAAGGCAGAAGCTTAAGCCAAGCCACTGAGCCACCCAGGTGCCCCGAGAGTAGTCGAATTTTTAACCAGTCTTCAAAAACCCTCTTTTTGTCCCCCACCCCGCCTTCCCTTCCCATTCCACCTGTTCCACAAACCCTCCACACAGATGGCAAAACACGGGGGACAAAACGAACTGTTTGCTATGCCCATCAGTATTTGCGGAAGAGAAACCCAGGAACACGTGACTGAATCGTCCAATCACATGAGTCATTTCCCACTTTCTTGGGGGTGGCTCGCTTGTGGTTTGCCTGAGGAGGCACACGTGCGCATGCGGGAATGTAAACTCCATGAAGGGAGAGGAGTGTGTTTTTTCTGAAGGGCTCCAGGCATCTATCTGCTCCTTTTCTGGCACAAGTGGAATGTGGGGAAGATGAGGAGGGTGGGGCTTCTGTAGGAGGCCCTGAGAATTTCCGTGGGCTGTTAACAGCAGGATAGACAACTCTGATTTTAAGATAACTTAGTCCCAGTTCTGTAACGGGGCGTTGGGGAGGAATAGGATGAACCTTTAGAATCACTTTAGCCTCACAGTTTATGGGCTGGAGGTGGAGCCACGCTCAGCTGTAACGCTGTCCTGTGTGTCATTTTTCCATAAATTTAAATCTCACTGCTGATACAGGACAGGTGCATCTCACTTTGTGCAACAACTACATTTCTGGGCATTTCCACGAAAATTGAGTGCTTGCACAGTAGATGGTGTTCTAACATACAGCTGGGCAGCTGTCAGCCCAAAAGAACCCTGGAGTGAATCCTTTCGGAAGCCACAGTTTCTCTGTGACTTAACTAATCACGTTCTAATTTTTATTTTCTCTTAATTTGGACTGTAACTTAAGGAGTTGCTTTATAAAAATCTTTACTTAATGTAAGTAAATAGATTAGTGTGTATCTTATAATGTTTTCCCCATGGACAAAAGGATTAGAGATGGGTCATAGTTTTGATAATATTTTAAGTCAATGATTTAATCATAGCCTTAGAAGAGATACGTTTGTGAAAGATGTCCTCTCCTTAACTTAAAAAGCAGGGATAGCCAGAGTTTAGGTTGTTCCTTTAAGAATGGCTCACCTGTCTATTGCCCTGGAATGCCCCAAATTCTTTGATGAAAGCCAGCAGAAGACTACGGGGGATGCCACAAGAGGAAATTGGTTTAAACTGTACCTTGTTTCAGTCACTTGCCTTAAACCTGTTTGACCTTCAGCTGGTCTCTTAAAATCACTGAGTTTCAGTTTCCTCAGCTTAAAAATGGGCTAACATATTACAAAGGATCTCTGTCGAGAATATGGAAGGACCATGTTCATAACACACTTTATAAAGTGCCAAGGACAAAGCATATTAGTCTCATTGGTAGAGATAGGGTGATTTTGTTTTTATTATTTATTTATTTATTTTTAAAAAATTGGCCTCTGCTCTTTAAACACAGTGTTCTCCTGGAAGCCTCTAATTCAGGCTTTTCTAATTGAGCCTGTCCAGATGTTTTAAAGATTCCCTGGAAATTAGTGATCTTCTTTAAGAAATTACACCTTTGAAAGGATGTACAGTAAAAAGATTTTTTAGAGAAGAGAAAGTTCGCCCTCTAGTGTGGCCCATGAGAAAGACAGAATACGAATTTATGAACCAGTCACAATTTGCTTTTTGAAGAGACTCTCTGAATTAATTATTTTGTTCTGCCTTTTCACTTGAAACCCTCGCTTCTTTACTAATTTAGATTGGATTCTAGATATTTACTTGATCGCTCTTCAAATTCTCTGTTTATGTTTTATAATACAAATACTCTGCTGACTTTTTAAGCCATTGAAGACAATATAATTTCCGGAATTAGTTCAATTTTATCTTACTGGGTGGTATTTTTATAGTTATAGTTGGAGTGTGAATGCTAAGCAAAATCTTGCCTTGACTTATCTTGCTTTGATTTGATTTCAAATTAAATAACCTCAATCAAGATTATAAACTCTAGTGGCTGATACTGTGTGTTGGAAAAGTCCCTGCTCCCAGTGGGTAGACGAATTGCAGGGAGACAAATGCTCTCATAATTTTAGGAAAATGATAGGGATTTAATAGCATTAGCATATAATGCAGATACGTGACATTTTTTTTTCCATGGAATTACTGGCTGCTCATAGTGTTTTAAATTGACATGAGCACATTCTCCACAGACTTTGAACTTTATGCCACCATCTTTCATTCCTTTTTGGCACACCTCAGTAAAGAAGATATAGCAAGCGCAAGTTTCATAAGTTAAATGTACAAATAGTTCACTATTTTTATTTTTCTATTACCTGACATAATAGGTATATTGATCTCTATGCCTGCCTTTTAGCAAAAAATGTGACCAAGTCACTTCCAGGTCTGGGGGAGCACGGGAACTGGCTTGAAACAGCAAACAAGAGCTAATTGTTCACTTTTCAGGAATTATACACATTGGTTGTTAATACACATTACATTGTATAAACTTAAAACCAAATAAATTTTATCAAAAATAAATGTTACTAATATGCAGAACTCATCCCTTCCAACTTAGTTAAGGCGGGCATTATAATGTAATGCAGAGGTCTCCCTACTTGGTGTTCACTCTCATATGTCCATCTCCTGCTTCCATTCCTCAGCCCTGATCTTCTAGTCTTTTCCTTCAGGTCTCTGTCCAGCTGGCCAGGCCATTCACCACTGCCCACGAGTCAGGCCCCTTCTCGTTCCTCACAGAGTGGATGCTCACTTAGCCCTCTGCCCAGGAAAAGGGCTGGTCTTCACGTTTATCTGTCAGGGTCACCCCTGAGGGAGGCTGTGGGCACACCTGCCACCTGTTTTCATCTTGAACCCATAACACGGAGCTGACCGTTATGAAACCGAGCTCTGACGTTCCCCCTCTTCAGATGAATGTACAGGATTCTCCACGTTGTAAGAGGTGTGAGCTGAGGAGAGCTGCTAGTGTAATGGTGATGGTGCCATGGGATGTTTGTGCCCCGTGGTCCTGCTCATGTCCAGTCCTGATGTGCTGCTTTTATCTTATGACCGACTACTGCCTGGCCCTTATCATGACCTGGTGGATCTGGTGGGGCTTAGCTCATACTGAGTAATTATGGTGAAATTCCTACCTGTGGTCCCATCTCTAGCAGGGCCAAGCAGCTGGATGGAGATGGTTTTTCAAAAGGTGTATAATTCTCCACTGCAGAAGATATGGTCTTGCTCCAGAACCCCAAGGGCCTGCCTGTGGTGTGATTCCTTTTGTCAGTATGTACACCCTGACTTGTCCAGCCTTTGCCAGATTGGCTTTTCCCAGTGGCAAGCTGCTCTCCTGGACCTCCTTCAGAGCCTTTTCCTGCTTTGGGCTCCACTCAAAGACCAAGGCTTTTCCTCTCACCCAGCGTCTTGGCTGGGGCAGTGGTCCTAGCTCTGGAATATGCTCCCCCCACAATCCAAGAGGCCCACAACATTGCACTTTCTTCTTTTCGATGGGGTGCACGATGCCACCAGTGGCCTTCTACTTTTGAGGGGTTATCTCAGTATGCCCCCAACCAATAAATCTTTAAACGTTTTGCAGATGTGTCAGGTTCTGAATATTTGCAAGTTCATGCAAGCCACCCTTTTGCTCATCTAGCCAGATCAACATAATATTTGTGTGTATAATGTGTTCTGTTGTTTCTTCCATGGGAATGCAAACTGTTTCTCAACCTCTTTGCTCATAGCAGTAGAAAGGAACACCTTCAGCAAGTCAGTGACCCCAGGCTATGTACCTGAGGCAAAGGGGCTGAGCAGTTGGGGTTGAGTGTGCAGTAATCTACAGGTCTCCCCAAGGAATCTTCTGGGTTCTGCAGGAGCCAGACTGGTGAATTAAATGGAGGCATGATGGGGCCCATGATGCCACATTTTTCAGATCCTTAAGGAAATGTGAGCTCCTAAAACACTTAGAAATTTCCTAGGTGATGAAAATGACTAAGATATCTTTTGTTATATTAATGAGTTGGCTTTTGTACCCCCCCACCTGAGGATGGCGGCTATTTGTTATTGGAGCCAACCTAGCAATTAGAAGTTTGGAACTTTCAGTTCTGCCCCCTTGACCTCCTGGGAGGGCGTGGTGCTGGAGATTGAATTCAATCACAATGGCCAGCGATTTAATCTTTGCAATGAAATCTCCATCAAAATCCTAGAGGGTGGGGTTTGGAGAGCTTCCGGGTTGGTGAGCACAGGGAGTTTTGGGAGCGGTGCACGGGGAGGGCACGGAAGCTCTGCGCCATTTTTTATGCCTTGCCCTGTGCATTTTTTTCTTATACTTGGTTATTTCTGAGTTAAATTCATAATAAAATGGTAATTTGGTAAGTAAAACATTTCTCTAAGTTTTGTGAGCTGCTCTAGCAAATGAATGGAATCCAAGAAATGGGGGTCATGGTAGCATCTGATCTATAGCTGGTTGTTCAGAAGCACAGGGGACAAGCTGAGCTGGTGAGTGGCATCTGACTCAGGGAGTGGGTAGTCTTGTGGGACTGAGCCCTCAATGAGTAGAATCTGAAGCAATTTCTGAGTAGTTCAATGGTGGGATACCCAGCTGGTTGGAACCTACTCCTGGTCCACTCCTTGGAATTGGGTTTCAGAGCCTTTAGCAGTTCTCTCTCATCTGCCACCCTCCAGGAGCCACAGTATTGCTTTGGATTTATTTTCTTGGCCAGAGAGCATTAGCTTCAGACTTCTACTTTGTGTTCCCCTCTTTGATAGCTGTTACCCATCAGATCAAAGTGCAGACTGCCAAGCATGTTGATCTCACTTATATATTTTGGGAGAGGAGAAATGACATAGGGAGAGTCTGGAGATGCAGTGTGACACCCCCTCCCTCCCCCAGTATGCCAGATGTGGTCAGAATTCTATTTATGACATGGCTTCTATATGCCCCTCCTCTAATGGGGGAAAAAGCCTGGAATGCTGTAGGTGTCTGGGTCTTAATTTCATTTCAGGTCCCGTGTCCAGTCATTCTTGAGGTGTCTGGCAGTCCATTCTCTCCAGCATGCAGTTACACATAAATGACTGTGGACCCTTTTGCAGGGGTCCTCCTGGGAGGATCACCCCTGTGTGGACCTGGCATGATGTTGCAGGATCCTTTCTTATGGGAGCCTGGTCATCAGCCAGGGTTCCAGGTCAGATAATTGGTTCTGGTCTGGAACCTGGAAGAGGGATTGAGAGTGTTTATGGGTGTGGCTGCCCTCAGCCTGCAGGTCATCCACCCTGGATTTCTTCTGCTGGTGCAAACTGAGTAGCATCCTTGTCACCTGTCCATTTCATTCCCCCAGGGCCACTTTATTCTCTTAACCATTCGCATCACCACTGCGGGTGGGACCCCTTTGGCTGTCACTCCAATTTTGCCAGCCATCCTGAGACCTTCCAGACTTCTGGCAGTGAAGACCCACTGCCAGATCTCCATTATCATTGCACTGCTGTCAGGGAACCAAGCTCTGTAACAGCCTCTCCTACCACCAGCCTGTGGAGGATGGCCACCACTGAGCTTCTTAGTAATGCCTGTGCCCTTTTACTGACACATTCCTATGGCTTTGGTGTGTCTTGTGTCCTCTGGGCCTTCCCATGGAACTGGCCAGACGCAGTATGTCCATTCCTGCACGCCCACTTCCCTGAGCCTTTTAATCCCTTCCTCTACCATCTGCCACCACAATTCTGCTCCCTGGGCATTGGCCATTGCTTTCTCATGCCTCTGGGAGCAATGCTAGGAATGACTTAGCACCCTCTCCTGGGATCATTGCCAGGGTTGTTAAATCCTATCTCCTGGGACAGACAGATAAAATTCACTTCAGTCAACAATTTTATGTCCTGCCTCCCTTAATCAAGCATTCTCTGGATTCAACCGCAGGTGTGCTTCCCCTGCTATTGTAGTCTTAGCCTTACTGCTCCTATGGGGTTTATTCTTTTCCAGCCTTATCAGATCAGCACATCCCCCAGCTGGGATATGCTATGACTTAACCCTCATTATGAACCCATCGGCCAGGATTCTGAGAGGGCATTCTGTTTCTAAGGCAGTCACTACAGAACTTCCCTGAGTTCTAGACTCCTTAGGGGCCTGGCTCTCCCTTTCCACAGGACTTTGCCTTGTCTCTTGGGACACTTGTTACATTATAGTTTTCCTCACTAGGCTGGAAGCAACATGAGATGGGCAGGAACAATCTTCATTTGATCCACTAATATGTTCCTTCTGCCAAGTTCTGGTCTTGACATGGATATTTAATGTGTGGCTTGAATAGGCCTCCTCTGATAAAGGCCAACAGGTACCGAGTGTTCACCAAGGACGAGGTTCTGTTTAAGCTTTTCTGCATGCATTAACTTATTCCATCTTCATCTTTGCAGACAAGGCTGTTGCAATTACCTTCTACCTATATGCTCTACCTGTATGCTCACAGCAGCCTATATATTCCATTGTCTTTGTAATCATTCCATTAAGTCCCTTGAATTAGCTTCTACCTTAGGCTTTGAGCAATATGTGAGTACAGAATCATAGACATTCAGTAAACTTTTTTTGTGTGGGTATTTGTGTTGGAATGAGTGAGTAAATTAAATCTCAGAAACTAACTAGAGGGGTTTCAACATTTTGTAATTTCAGTCTTTGTTACAGGCACATTGCATTATGTATTGTTCTTTATTCATGTATGCTGTTAAAGAAAGGTCAGATCTTTTAATTTGAAGTTCATTAAGCCATTATTGCGCTCACCTTTCCAATCATCTGTAGCTAGTAAACAAGCCATATGTTTTATGGACCAGGATATGTAAAACTTTATTCTACACGAGGAACACGCTCCCTTTATGTGTGCCCTCCTTCTCTTGCAAATGCAAATCTATTTTTTATGTCTGTCAAATACCAGCACACATTCCAGTGATTAACAGCCCAGTGTTAATGTGATGAAAGAAATTAATTTTAGATGTGTTTGGAGTTTAAAGTAATTTGTGTAAAAATAAGATCCTGCTGTGATTCAACTATTTCCTACCAATCTGAAATATGCTGCTCTGGAAAATGTGTTATTGGCACATTTATCATAGATCACAGCTCATTACTTCAAGGGCTGACAAGTGTCTCGTTGCTCATTTATTAGGGAACTGAGCCTTAATCATATCTGTGGTTTTAAGAGTTTCTGTCCTATTAGATTTGTGACTTTTTTTTTAAAGGAAGAATTTTAAAAGGAAAAAATCTCCCAAACCCGGAACTGAAAGGATGATAATTTTATAGAGTATTAAAAAAGAGTTATAAGGACTCACCTACATAAAAAGGATGGGTCCTATTTTATTTTTATATTCTGATGAGCAAACTCTATTTTTTTTTTATTCCTTCAGTAGTTTTAAGCATAGTTATATTCTGAATTTGTAAAACTTCCTGCCTTCTAGAAATTTCACAGACCTTGCTTTTTCTTCTCTCTCTCTCTTTTTCTTGTTGGATTTCTGTAAGGATCAAAGAGATAAAATAATAAGTTAGAAACACAACACCAAGAACGAATTTATATGACCAGAAACAGTGCTTTTCAAAATGTTGCACTTCTTAAAACACTTTTTGAATCACTTCAACAAATATTTGAGCCCCTGCCTACCACGTATCTGTCACTATTCTGAGTACTTTAGCTTTATCAGTGAGAAACCGGCTATGATAATGTGCCTACGGGGAGCTTACCTTCTATTAAGAATAGACATCAAGCAATAAGCATGATAAATAATAAAATTGTAAACTACGTTAGAAAGTGCTAAATGCTGTGGGGAAAATATAATAAGATAAGAATGAATAGGAGCACAGGGGAAGATTTGCAATTTTAAATGGTATCACTCTTAATGACATGCTGACATTTGAGCAAAGATTTAGCAGAGGGGGATTAAGCCTTGGAGATATCTGGGGAACATTCCAGGTATAAAGAACAATGAGATCCAAAGCCCTAGTTTGTGTCTGTGTCTGGAATGTTCAAGGACTTGCTAGGAGGCTAGTGCAGGGAGAGCAGGGTCATCAAGAAGGAAAGACAAAGACATGAGCTCAGAGAGGGACCCAAGGAGGGTCTTGTGGATCATGATAAGGACTTTGGCTTCTACCGTGAGGAAAATGGGGAAACAAATTTATCTAAGAAGAGGAATGGCAGGATCAGTCATGAGGTTGACACTGCTGGGTTAAGAATAGACTGTGACTACAGGGGTTGATGTAAGGAGATGAGTTAGGAGATTTGCAACAATTTGGATTCAAGATGAGGATGGCTCAAATGGTCATGGACATGATTAGAGGTGATTAGACTTTGGATATAATTTAAATGTAAAGACAGATTTTCTAACAGATTTGGTATGGGATGTGATGAAAAGGAAGAAATCAAGGAAAGACCCAAGCATTCTGGCCTGAGCTAGTAGCAAGATAAGGTTCATTAACTGAGATGGGTGAGACTGGGGGTTCAGGAAGACAGTGATAGTGATGGAGATCCAAAGCTCAGTTTTGAATCCATTCAATTAGCCACACTTGTTAGATATTCAAATGAAGATGTTGAGTAGTGATCCAGATAGGAGATACTATCTTTGTAAACTCTTATCGTATAGATAATAACTTAAACCATGAAACTGGTTGAGATCACCTATAGAGGGAATGCAGGTTAAAATGAGAGGAAGTTTAAGGACCTTTTCCATTTTGTATTTATTTTTTATAGTCGACATGATCATTAATTAGCACAATGCCACAGCGAGTACAACTGGCATAAGCAGGTTTAGAAACAAATACAGTGACTCCAGGGATATGGGTGACTCACTTGAGTGGAAGGCTGGTGGAACTGAGTGGAAGGCTGGTGGGTAGCAGGCAGGATGTTGTATGGAGAGGGTGACAGAAGCTGGTTAATGTGTCAATTGGTTAGGAGGAGATTATTTAAGAGGATTTTTATTTTACTGATGTAAATATGCCAAGAAAGAGAGTAGGAGAAGCAATCAGCCCCTTCACTGGACTGCTTCTTCCAATCTGTACTCCACAATAGACCCAGGCAGAATCAGGGCGTGGGCTGGATATCATCTTTTGGCCTCCTGTTCTCTGTCCTTTTTTTTTTTTTTTTTCTGTCCTTTTCTAACTTGCAGAATGAATGGGCTACTCTCCCTTGCATCCTGGTTTCCAAGTGGGTTTTTCTAAGGGAAAGTACCTTAAAGTACCTTAAAGTTCCCTGAAGAAGGGAGGAGGGAAACCTGGAGTCTAAATTACCCTGACTGAGGAGGAAAGCCTGGAGAATTTATACTCCATCTTTGTTGCAACTGATAGTGTCTATGTTTTTCCATGACCCCAACTTCTGATGAGTGGTGGCTTCAACTCTCATCTGGGCTCCTGTGGCACCATTTTTTCCCCTTGCCCCTTCAGACCTAGGGCTCGTATTCACGTCCTGCAGCTGATAGTCCTTAAGGGGCTCAACATCCACTGTACACACCCTGCAAAGTTCCCTTCATTAAGCTTTCCTTAGCTAAATTCTGAGAATGCCATCTTTTTTTTTTTTTTTTTTTTTTTTTGACGGGGATCCTGGCTGATATGGGGGAGGGGCTCAATAGAGTTGCTTTTAACTACATAGTATAATAAGTAATAAATAAAAACTCCCAATTCTTCCTCCTCTTCCTTTTTCTTAATATTTCCCCACTGGCTCATCTCACAGAAGATCAAGGAGAAGTCACTGAGGAATTGCACATTAACCTAAGAAAAAATAGTTCACAAATATATGATTCTTATTATTATACAGGAAGATATAAAGACTGTCTATAAATAATATTTATTATTTGAGTGGAACAATAAATGTCACTGAGTTATTCATCTCAGGAAAACAGATTTGTTAAAAATGAGGCTCCAAAATGCCATCCCTGCTTACAAATTTATGAGGAAGAAATTCTAGAATGTTGTTCTGCTGCATTACTCCACAAAATGGTCCTGTGTACAGAGTCTGCCATAATCGACAAACACCATTGTCTTATTCATTCAATAAACTTTTATTGAATATTTTTTATATGCCAGCCACAAAGATAAATACAACATAATTACTGCCTCAAGAATTTTACAGTCTTTTTTTTTTTTTTTAAGATTTTATTTATTTATTTGACAGAGACAGAGAGATCCCAAGTAGGCAGAGAGGCAGGCAGAGGGCCAGGGGGAAGCAGGCTCCCTGCTGATCGGAGAGCCCAATAAGGACCCTGATATCATGACCTAAGCTGAAGGCAGAGGCTTAACCCACTGCAGAAGCCCAAGGATTTTACAGTCTTGAAAGCTATATTGACAGATAGTTCCTATACAGTGTGATAACTGCTTTGATTGAGAAGAATACAGACACAAGGAAGCACTAAACAGGGGAATTAGGAAAGGCTTTCTAGCCGTGGTGACACTTGAGATGAATCCTGCAGGATGAGTAGGAGTTGAGTAAAGGAGGGTGGTTGGAGGACAAGAGCTTTGGAGGGACACCTGAGATTCTGGAGATATGGGTTTTGACATCTATAATGTATAAATAGATGTGAGTAAAGCCAAGGATGTGGGTGGGGTCTCCCATGGAGGGGATTAAGAGTAGAACAAAGAAGAAGAACCAATATTTGTAGATTGGGAATATAAAGAGAAGCCAACAAAGGAGGAAGATAACAGAGAGGCTAGAGGACAACCAGAACAGAAAGGAAGGGTTTAACCATGTCAGGCATGACTATGAGACCAAGGATCCTGACCTAGGGTTAGTTTGGATGGTGTATTTGAAAAGTGGGATATAGCGCTTGTAAGTCAATAGTTTGGGGGGATTAACCATGAAAGGAGTGAGAGAGACAAGGTGTAGCTAGAAGAGACGCCAGGTAATTCTTGAATTTTCTTTTTCCAAGTTTGGGAAGATGTCAATATCTCCAAATACTATAAGAAGAAGAACATAGAGAAGAGAAAATAAAAATACAGGATCAAGGTGAAGCTACTATGAATTAAAATCTGTTAACCCTGAAGGAGAAGAAAGGGAATATTAAGAATGGACAGAGGAACGATCTGCAGCCTTCCTGTTAGGACAGAAAGATAAGACCCAGTTTATTGGAGAAATTGTAAGTTTAGTTTTACTATGCTGACTTTCTTGTTCTTATTTAACTTTCAGATACAGACTTTATTTCTGAGGTACAGCATATCATAATACCTATCCTGGTAAGTACTGTGGAATTCAGAGGCAGAGCAAAAGAAATTCCAAAGCATCTCGCTCCCTTCTCCAGCATCTCACGCAAGAGCCTTTATCTCTATTTGAACAGTCCCAGGAATGGGAAGTATAATACCTTGGTAAATCTTTTTATTTTTGGACAACTCCAAAAGTTAGAAAAGTCTTTCTTAGATTATGCTAAAATATGTCCTCCTGCTTTTTTTCTCCAATTGTCTTCATTTTGTCTTAGGGCCCATCCTCTGCTGTAGTGACTTTGGAGTCTTGATTTTTTCCCTTCTCCAGGGAATGTGAATACAACACTCCCAATGTGATCTGAGAAGCCCAAAACAGAGCCAACTATGCCCCAGCCTGTAACCTCTGTCACTGCCCATTTTCAACACTGTATTCATTGAATCCCAACTTGACCTTTCCTGTCTCAAATGTTTGGCTTGGAAAGTTTAGAAGTTTGTACAAACCAAAGAGTTCAATACCTCAGATTTTTTTATGCCAATTCCCTTCCTCATTTTCAGTTGTTTTTATATCAAGTGCTGCTCTTATTTCTGTGCAGAGTTTTTGAGATTGGATTCTTAGACACAAAAGATCAGTGGGCCCGTTAGAGCTGATTCTGTGGAGGCCTTAAAATTGAGGTCAGGGAAAAAGGAAAACATTTCCTTTTCTATACTCTTAAGCACAATGAGCTCAGAAATATTTTTGTTACCGCCTTAAAAAGTCTCTGCTTTGGGGGTGCCTGGGTGGCTCACTTGGTTAAGCATCTGACTCTTCATTTCAGCTCAGGTCATGATCTCAGGATCATGAAATTGAGCCCTACCTTGGACTCCACACTCAGCATGGAGACTGCTTGAGATTCTCTCTCTCCCTCTGCCCCTCCCCCTCCCCCCTAAAAAAAAAAAAAGTCTGCTTTTGGGTAAAACGTTCAGCCCTATGCATCACTTGAAGAATTCTTGCAAAGTGAATAGTTCCATTAAAGGAATATGCCATGTATCATAGTATTAGCCACACTCATTTATTTTCTGAAGAAGTTATAGTTATGTAAAAAAACTTAAAAATGAAAAATTGAAAAACCACAAAGGAAATATGAAATTTAACTTGTAAAAGAATGCAGATAGTGAGCCACTGGATGGTTATTTGCTTTGCCTATTTCTTCTGGGAGAAATACATTAAATGGGACAGGGAACCCACTCAAGGAGTAGACATTATTGAATTTGCCCTGGATTGACTCTCCCTATATTTGGTTAAGATTATGTATTTATCTGTTTCAACTCTCCCTCTTAGTTCATCATTGTTCGGGTCCTTCAGGAAATGAGATCTTCCTAAGGAAGGATCTAATGACTATACTCACTAAAGGAAAAGTAATAGATTTTTTTGCTGACTGTTTTTTTTCCCCTCACCATTAGTGCTTCCTTATGATCATAATGAAAACCTTGAAATATTAACTCAATTAAATGTTTTATAGTGAGAAAGAATTACCATTTTATAGAAGTTGAATTTCTGGCCCAACAAGGGTTTTAGTGGGTTGGCAAAAGTAGAAGAGGTGGTAAAAGAATCAATGAACGGAACACAAATCTCCAAGCATGGACATTGGAGGGATTTTTAACAGTCATATTTTGTTCTGATTAACTCTCCTCTTCCCAGAAGCAAAGAGGATGTCCTTTGCTGGGGCAGTGCAGCTAGGACAATCTGTCATCTTTAATAATACCACTTATAATAAGAAAGCCATTTTCAGGCTCTTTTGTTTTAATTAGATGCCGGGTAACTATCATCATAGCTCATTCTATTCTTTCTTCAAGAGCTCATATATTATAGCCTTTGTGGAAATAGAAGTCTTATTTCATTGACAACTGTCTAAAGTCATTCTGGCTAAAGCATGTAAATTTTACGTATTATTCCTTAAAAGAGGGTTTTAAAATTATTATTATTATTATTATTATTATTATTATTAATTTTGTGGTATGAGTGAGGTTGCTCACAAGAGCAGATCAGGGCTGAGAATAGACCCGTGTTAGCCCAGCCAGTCACAAGCATAGGTTTATTTTGGTAGATATCAGAAGCCTCCAGTAGTCTGAGGTAGGTAAAGGCTATAGGTTTCCTCCTCTACAGCCTTGCAACCATGTGGTATGTTATAACTTCATATTGAAGTTTTCTACTCCTGCAAGCAATTGTCAGCAAGCAGCCAGAAACCAACCGTTTGGCTGGCTCTTCCTCCTCTTGTGGTTAGTGAGGTCCCATTCTCTGTCCTTCAGTCTCTGTCTTTCATTGTATCACACCATCTGGTAGCAAGTTCTCCACATGAAAGATTCTTTGGAGGCAGATTTGAAACTCTTCCAGCAGGAGGATTCAGCTAATCCTCCTGTTGGAATAAGGTGACAGAATCCTCCCTGAAGCTGTAGGATTCAGGACCAAACTGGAGGCCAAGGATACCAGTTGGAAAGGTGTCAGGCTGCTGGGCTGGCTGGGTTCCTATATCTAATCCACTGTGATTAAATATCGCTCATTTCACCTATGAAATATTATTTCTACTATTCTTTATGCAGTTAAGCTACCTCTGTAGTGCTGATCTAGATAGAGAGAATTCAAGTGTTTGTGGTTTGGATGCTAGGTCAACATTATGGATTATTTATGATTTGGGCCCCTTAAATACTAGCCAATTTTCTATCTATCTTTCTATCTACCTATCATCTATCCTCATTTATATAACCTCTATCATCATCATCATCATCATCATCATGTCTATTCATCTATCTATAACTCACGCTGTGTATAGAGTAAATTATGGATAGTATAACATTAAGGCTCATGAGATATTAAGTCACCATGAAACTTCTACTTCCCTTTTATTTTCATTGTTTTTCTTCCCTCCCTCCCTTCTTTCTTCTCTCTCCCCCTTCCTTCCTCTCTCCCCCCTTCCTTTTTTCCTTCCTTCCATCTTTCCCTCTTTTTTTTTTTTTTCCTCCAAATCTCTCTCTTTCAGCAAGTGTTCATTGGATAACTTCTTGGAGAGTCAGAAGACCTGAGCTGGAAAACACCCATTACTAGTTTCTTAGTATTAGGATGGCCAATGGCCCTAATTTGCCTAGGATTGAGGGGTGCTCCAGAACCTGAAACTTTCTATATTAAAATGGGAATAGTCCCAGGCAAACCAGGATGGAACCCTCCTTGTAACCCTGAATTATTTAACTTCTAAAGCTCAGGTCTCCTACCTTTAAACTAGGATGTGATAATACCTACCTGCTAATGTGGTGGTGAAAAACTAGTAACAGTTGATAAATGGTGTGTAAAACACTATATGACGATGTAGAGGACACTTCATTTCCTTGACATCAACTTCTTCCCCCAAGGAAAAGTCCTGCTGGTTGGATGACTAATTTGATGAGCACTTAAGGTAGAGATAAAATGACCCGGAGGCAGTTGTGAGGGGAAATGATGGCACATAAACTGTTCCTGAAGGGTGACTGGGTGGTGTGGCAGCCAGGCTTTGTCTTGCTGAGTGGACTTCATGCTCAGGGTTTGGATGAGAGGATAGTTTCTAGAGGCTCTATCCATGAAGATAGTTGTGTAATGAGAACCAAAATGTCTAGCATGGAGATGAATGAAGCCTTGTAGGATGTGTGGTATATTTTCTCATCTTCTTATGAAATATACATCATGTTCTCATGTGTTTGCAGTTACATATTACTGTCTTATTTTTTGCTTGGGGTGGAGAACGGAGTCTAGCATCAAAAAAGCCACAAGACGTGAAGAGAGGCTCTGAAGGATAATGATAGGGCCTACCTCAAAAGCCTGTTGTGAGGATTAAATGGCCTTTTGTATATGTGACACGATGTCTAGAGAAAACTCACAAAACAGTGTCTGGTACAATTTAAGTACAATGTAAATGTTAGGTTTTTTTTTTTGGTTTACTATTATTACTTAATAATAATAATACTAGTGATTATTAGAATAATCTGCTCTCAATGAACACTAATTTCCTTTTCCCTCCTCTTGGACTTTGCTCCCAGGCTCTGCACATCCCTATTTCAAATTAGCTGTCGGTGTTGGATTAAAATCTAGATGCTATTTTAATAGGAACTCCAAAAATCCTGGGTAATGTAACCCTTGTCTATGCTGGAGATGCTGCCTCTCATTGCCTCTGCAGGGTCCTGACAAAGTCTTTCTCCTATGGGGACCAAGCTGATTATTCTCAGAGGCTCCATTTTTTTTTTTTTTTTTTTTTTTTACTTTTTCAGAGTTCCTAAGGCTTGGTTTCAGACATGGCTGAATCTCATATATTTTTATAACTGCTTAGGTTCTTTTTTCTAAATTGGAGGAGAGAAAGTAAAAATAAATTTGGTGAAGACATTCCAGCTGACATGTAGAGCAGGAAAACAAGTATTTTTTGGTAGTTATTGGTGTCCTGGATAGAAACTAAGTCTTTTGACCTCCAAGATCTCATAGGTCAAACATCTACATTCAGAGCCTCATGAATAATTGAAGTAATTACAGAGATAGTTGCTAGAAATCCCACTTGATTTATTCAGCTTCTTAGTGTCTCACTTCTGGGTTATTCATTCAGAACTGCATCTAGATAAAAATGACAGCTTCTATTACCCAAATCCCAGATCTGTGTATTAATGCCTATAAATTTGAGTAATTTAAGGGGTGGCTCTTTCTGTCAAGACCAGAATATATTGTGATCACATAAGAATCTCAGATGTTTCTATATCCTACCCCAAACTACGCTTGCGTAATGGCCAAGCTATCACTAGACAGTTCCAGAATGCTACTGTTGCAAGCTTAAATGGTGGTGAGCAAATCATACCCAATCAACAATGCAAGGTCAAACTAGATTTTTCATGGGACTTTATGTTAGCATTGGTAGAAAGGACCTCCAGAGGCAGGAGGAACAAACATTATTTGGAAAAAATAAACTTTCCTTAGAAAAGAAATCTATCTAATTAAATGTTGACAACTACTCAATACTCTTCTTCTTCTTTTTTTTTTTTTTGAGCTTTGTAGCACAATAGTGATTGAAGAATTCTTGCCTAAAATTGGATGAGGTTACCCATCCTTTTCCAGTTTTCAGTGTTTAATGTAGATGAAGTATTTTGGAGGCATAAAAATGCTCCTTAAATATTAAACGTAATTCAACAGTCAGAATAGTTTCCTCTTCTGTGTTGAAAATCAACCTGACCGTTCATGCATACCTAAAGTCAGAATTTATGACATCCCAGAGAAATATGGAAACAAAGAAGGATCTGTTAAGTGTTTCCTCATGCTTGTCTACAACAGTAGTAGAAATAAGTATTTTTATAATTTTAGTTATATAAAGTTGTATGAAGAATAGGGCTCATCTTTTTCACATATAGAAAAATATCTATACTCAAAATATTTGTAATTTTCAACCACTTACTAATAAAGTCAACCTCGCAGTTTTGTCTTACACAACTGTTCTAATGTTTTTATCTTTTTCTTCTTTAATTAATACTTTATTTTTTTGGAGAAGATTTAGGTTTACAGAAAATCTGAGGGAAAAGTACAGAGAGATACTAGAGACCTATGCACCCACACATGCATAGGTTATCAAATATATCAAATAACAAATGCTTGTTATCAGCATTTCCCACCACAATGGCACATTTATTATAACTGATAAACCTACACTGACATGTCATTATCACCCAAAGTCCAGAGTTTACATTTGAGTTCACTCTTAGTGCTGTAAATGCTGTGGGTTTGGCCAAATATATAATGATGTGTATCCACCATTAAAATAGCATACAGAATATTTTCACTGCCCTAAAAATCCTCTGGGCTCAGCCTATTCATGCCTTCTTATACCCTAGCAAGCAATTTTTCCTTTTCCAGAATGTCACATAGTTTAAGTCATGCAGTATGTAACCTTTTCAGATTGGCTTCTCAGACTTAGTAATATGCACCTAAGATTTCTCCATGACTTTTTATGTCTTGATAGCTCATTTGTTTTGAGCACTGAATAATATTCCATTGCCTGGACATACCACAGTTTATCTATTCACCTACAAAAAGGCATCTTGGTAGCTTCCAAATTTTGACAATTATGAATAAAACTGTTATAAATATCTGTGTGCAAGTTTTAGTGTAAACATGAGTTTCCAAATCTTTTGGGTACATATCAAGGAGCATAATTGTTGGATTGTATGGTAAGAGTATATTTAGCTTAAAAGAAACTGCTAAACTGTCTTCCAAAGTGACTGTACCATTTTGCATTCCCACCAGCAATGAATGGAAGTTCCTGTTGATCCACATCCTCATCAATGTTTGGTGCTGTCAGTGTTTTGAATTTTGGCCATTTTAGTAAGTGTGGAGTAATATCTTATCATTGTTTTCATTTGCATTTCCCTGATGATAGACGGTGTGGAGCATCTTTCCATGCATATGTTCGTTGTCTGTGTATCTTTAGTGAAGTGTCTGTTAAAGTCTTTGCCCATTTTCAAATTGAGTTTTCTGTTTTCTTATTGTTGAATTTTAAGAGTTCTTTGGGTAATTTGGATAACAGTCCTTTATCAGACATGTCTTTTAAAAGTATTTCAGTCTGTGGCTTGTCTTCTCATTCTCTTGACATTCTTTTTTTTTTTTTTTTTTTTTTTTTAATAGAGCAGTTCCTAAATTTAATGAAGTCCAGCTTATCAGTTACTTCTTTTTCTCCCAGCCAACCTTTGGTGTTGTATCTAGAAAGTTATTGTCACACCCAGTATTATCAGTATTATCTTCTGGCAATTATATGGTTTTGCATTTTACATTTGAGTTTGTCATCCATTTTTTGTTAATTTTTTAAAAAATATTTTATTTATTTATTTGACAGAGTTCACAAGCAGGCAGAGAGGCAGGCAGGGATAGAGGAGGAAGCAGGCTCCCCACTGAGCAGAGAGCCCAATGTGGGGCTCGATCCCAGGATCCCGGGATCATGACCTGAGCCAAAATCAGAGGCTTTAACCCACTGAGCCACCCAGGCACCCCCATTTTGAGTTAATGTTCGTGAAGGGTCAGTGTCTAGACTCATTTCATTCCATGTTGTTCTAGCCGCAGTTGTTGAAGAGATTGTCTTTGCCCCATTATATTGCTTTCACTTTTTAGTCAAAGATCACTTGACTGTATGTATGTGTGTCTATTTCTGGCCTCCCTGTTCTGTTCCATTGATCTATTTGTCCCCCCCCCCCCCCCCCCCTTTTTTTTTTTTTGCCCATAGTATCTATTTTTTATTTTATTAAAAACACCATTTTGGTTTCACACACCTCCCCCTAAAAAGACAAACAGTTTGTGAGTGAATAAATTTTACTTGCTATGGAAAATTAAAGGTCTGTAAAAAAACAAATTGGAGAAGACAAAAGTGTATTTTTGGGTCTTATCCTTTATTTCTGAAAGGAACATGGTTTTATCAAGGGCCCCACAATCTGTATTGATGCAAATGAAATACCAGAGATTAATTTACCTGAGAATTCAATCTGAAAATTATATAAATATTCTCTTTTCTTAGGAAGCTGCTTAGCTTTACATGTTTGGGAATACTAAAATCTACAAACATCAAGAGAATGGGAAGATGGCCATAGACTGGGAGAATATATTTGCAAAAGACACATTTGATAGAGGACTACTATCCAAAATACACAAAGAACTCTTAGAACTCAACGATAAGAAAATAAATAACCTGATTGGAAAAATGACAAAAGATAGACATTTCTCACCAAGAAAGATATTGGAATGACAAACAAATGTGTGAAAAGATGTTCAACATCACGTGTCCTCAAGGAATTGCAAATTAAAATGAGATAGTACTCTGTAGCTATCAGAATGGCCAAATCCAAAACACTGACAATTCCAAATGCTGACATGGATGCAGAACAACAGGAACCCTCATTCATTGCTGGTAAGATGCAAAATGGTACAGTCACTTTGAAAGACAATTTGACAGTTTCTTACAAAACCAGACATATTCTTACCATGTAATCTAGCAATTGTCCTCTTTGATATTTACCCAAAGGCATAAGAAATCGATGTCCACACAAAAACTGCACGTGTGTGTTTATAATAGCTTTATTTGTCATTGTCAAAATTTGGAAGCAACCAAGATGTCTTTCAGTAGGTGAATGGATAAATAAACTGTGATACCCTTAGACAATGGAAAAATTGCTCAGTGCTAAAAGAAATGAGCTATCATGTCATGAAGAAATATGGAAGAAACTTAAATGCATATTACTAAGTGAAGGAATCCAATCTGAAAAGGTTCCATACTATAAGATTACAACTAAATAATGTTTTGGGAAAGGCAAAGCTAAAGAGAGATTAAGAAAATCTATGGAAACAGTAAAATGATTATCAGTACCAGGCATTAGAGAGAAAGATGAATAGGTAGAGTACAGAGGATCAATGAAACCACTCTGTATGATAGAATAATGGTGGATACCCATCATTACACATTTATCCAAACCCTAGAATCCACAACATCAGGAAGGAACACTAATGAAGTAAACTATGGACTTTGGGTGAAATTGGTGTGTCAGTGTAGGTTCATAGGGTATAACAGGCGTACTACCGTGGGATGGGATGTTGGTAGTAGGGGAGACTGTGCATGTCTGGGGAAAGGGGAGATGTAGGAATTCTGTACTTTCCCTCAGTTTTGCTGTGAACCCAAAACTGCTGTAAAAATAAAAATTTACTAATTAGAGAAACAAAACAAAACTCCTAAGCATAATTTATTCAAAATCTTCTTGAGAAAGAAAAGAATTTATATAGCAAGAGTGTAAATATGTCATAAATTTTATTCATAAGTAAAAACCAACATTGCTTTTAGTGAGCTGTATTTTGGCTGGCATTATACTATAAATGTAGAATATTTAATTAATGTTAATTATAACAATATATTAAAAGATTTATAAGCAGCAAAAAATGTCTTCTTAAAAAATTTATTTATTTATTTATTTATTTATTTATTTATTTAGCGAGCATGAGAGAGGAGCTGGAGGGGCAGGGTGCAGCAAAAGGAGAGGGAGAAGCAGGCTCTTTGCTGAGCAGGGAGCCTGATGTGGATCATGATGAGGATCATGACCTCACTGAAGGCAGACATTTAGCCAACTGAACCACCCAGGCACCCCGCAACAAAATATGCTTTAAATCTGTATTTTTCCCTCTCCAATTCTATTCCTTTTCTCTTCTCCCCCCCAACTTCCACTGTTTCTTATCCGCATCCTTTATTCATAATTAAGCTATACTTGCAATGTTTTAAAAATGAAACCATTCATGTTTGCATTTTCTATTAACAAATGAACCCATCCAAAAATCTCAGGAGAAAAATCTTCTTGTTGAAGACTTCTAAGCTAGAAGTACATGTAAATATGCATACTTCTCAGAAGGCTCATGTTTTGTGGTTTTTGTGTTCCTAAAATAAAATGACATATTGGGAATTGGATGCAAATAGCTCATCTAATGAGCAATTCTGTTCTCTCTTGAGTACCAAGAGAATAATCAGGGAAGTGACCAATTATCTTGGATTAATATTATGTACTCTAAAAAAGTGAGTAGTTTCTGAGTGCATATGTGCACATGTTGTTTGGGAGAGGGGAATATATGTGACCTGACCCTACTTTGTCTTACACTAATGGATATGGATCTGTTTTAGACTTTTCAACAGTGTTTTATAAACTGCAAGTTTTGGCTTATTAATGAGTCATAAAATCAGCTGAGTAGATTGCAACCAGTGCTTTTTTTTTTTTAATAGAATAGAAACTATCAGAATATATGGCCCTTAGGAAGGGTAAGTAATAAAACATGAAACTTTATTTTCAGAATTAGTTACTGCATTAAGGTATACATTATATGTATATTTTATTGTGACTTGTAAGCAACATAGATTGAAAACCACTATTTTAGATCACTCATGTCTCCCTTTAGCCATTAAGAATAAAAAGCAATAAAGGAGCACCCAGGTGGCGCATTCAGTTAAGTGTCCAACTCTTCATTTTGGCTCAGGTCATGATCTCAGGGTTGTGAGATCGAGCCCCATGTTGGGGTCTGCATTGAGCATGGAGCCTGCTTAATATTTGCTCTCTCCTTCTCTCTCTGCCCCTCTCCACTGCTCTCTCTCTCTCTAAAAAATAAAAAGGAATAAAAAATAATATCAATGCCAATACCTTAAATGTACCCAGTTGCTCATACCGTCTATGGACTCCCAGTGCTTCATTAATAATGTGATCTCATTTATAAAGACAGGAGTCTTGTATACAATGCAGAAAGCAGCTGTCCCAGATGGGAAATGGACGCCTACAAAAGACTCCTATGAGGGTTGTGAACGGGCTGGCCAGAAAGACTTTAAGTGGATGTGCACGAGCATGATGGTGGAGATGGAGCTAATCACCCTACCTTCTCCTAAATACATGCAACCCTTTCCACCACCTGCCCAAATTATGTGCTCCATGTTTTCAATAAATCTGGTACAAGGAAGAAATATTTAAACCTTGATAGAAGCCATAAAGAAGCCTGGATATTCAAGTGTGCATAAATATACAGTAGATTTTTATTCTGCTCCAGTAGTTCTTGGGTTTTATTTGTGAAACTCTAAGGATGATGACTAGTGCTTATGCGGGTATTATCTTCATGACAGATTAATTTAGCAAGAGAAGAGAAAGACAATTGTGTGACATTCACTAGGCTCTGAATTAGAGTGTCCCATGGAGGCTCAGGCTACTCAGCAAAAAATCAAGAGATGCTTCAAATGAAGAAGACATACCCACCCATAAGGATGACCATTTCTCAACTGTTTCAGTAACTCACTGCCTAGAATTGAACTCTTTTGCGAGTATTGGTGTTGACTCTCCAGATGGATGGTTTGCTCTTCAAGAGATCATGACTCATATTTCACTTGTAGCACCCTCTACTTGACAAGCTCTGGCACATCTTTAAATGTCTGGTAGTTGCAGGTGAAAGAACACTTAGGATAAGTAAACAACTGGGACTCCATGGCAAGTGCTAAACAGAAGAGAGCGGCAAAGCAAAGAATAATAATACAATCAGTGAACATTTTTTAGTGCTTGTTACAATCCAGACGCTTGACATGCTAAGGGATCTGAGCACTCAATTCCATCATGGTGGTGGGGCGTGTTTCCCCATACCACCAAGCAATGCTTTGATACCAGCTGGGTGTCCTGCAATTCAACTCAGTTCAGACACTATCTACCTGGGAATAGGGTGAGATTACATAGGTCAAGGGCTCAGTCCCACAAACCTGCCCTCCATTTCAGACAGCAATGGTATGCTGACTTTATCACCTGTGCTTCTGGCCAGAGACGGGAGGTTACAAAGACTCTCTCTTTGGGTTCAATTAATTTGCTAGAGCAGATCACTATGCAATTGTCTCCACTTTATAGAGAAGAAAATTGAGACACAGAGGAGTGAAATAATTCACTCAAGGTCACACAGTGGCACAGTAGCTAAACTGGGTTTCTAGATGTGCCTTGCTCCAGAGTGAGCACTTACTGCTTGGTGAAAATCAGGCCAGTGACCATATTCTGTTTGCTGAGGCAGATGGCATCAGGTCCTGCAGAGATCCACTATTTATCAACATGTGATTTGGAAAAATTTGCTTCTCCTTTTTGAGCTCTAGTCTCTCCTATTAAAAAGAAGTAATGATACCTCATGGTTAATCTGTGAGACTTCTTTTAAGTGAGGGAAATTGTAGGAAGCATTGAATCACTGTCTGGCATGCAGACAAACCTGTATGTTAGTGTATTCCAAGAGCCAGTGTTCCTTAGCCTGAAGTATGTCAGTCAGTAGTTACAGACAGTGGACCATGTCCAGGCTCCTTGAGAGGCTTGTTGGATGGGATGCATAGCGAGCACTGCTCTAGCTTATTGGCAGCCACAGACTCTTGGGGTTCTGCTGTGGAGGACTTGACACACCTTTCAGTTTGCTGTTGAGGTCTCCCAAGCCTAAGTGCACAGTCTGCAGGAATGGACCGGGTTATGGGGTATCCTTCCTCACAGGTGCTGTTTTCCTACTGCAGTCTTTCATTGCCCCTTTCCCGACACCCCCAGAAAACACAGGATGGAGTGACTTAGCTCTAATGCATGATGAATAAAAACACCCTCAGTTGCCTTCTTCTTGACTGTATAGCAACAGTCACCATCTGCTTTATGATGCTCCAGCAATGCGTGTTTTCCTCTGTTCCTTGAATACCCCAAATTCTCACTTCCTAGCCTTTGCACCTCGTTTGCCTTCCATATGATGCTCTTTTCTTGGCTTTTTGCACTCCTTGCTGCTTCTCATCCTACAGATCCTGCCGGAGATGCCTTCCTGAGAGCCTCATCTATGGGGCCAATGTCTTTCAAGTGTTATTCTCTAGAATTTACCCATTTTTATTTCTTTGTTTATTTTATTAATATTTAAAATTGTAATATAGACTCCATGAGGCCAGGAATGCTTGTCTGTTTTGCTTACAGTCCCTAGTGCTGTGAACAGAATTTGATAATTGTTGAGTGAGTAAATAAATGCATACATTGGTTTACCTAGACATCACTTGTCTTCTTTTGTTGGGACATAAGCTCCTTGAAAGCAGGACTCAGTCTGGTTTGCTGCTGATGCTTAGGGCCTAAAAAAGTGCTTAGCACAACATAGGGACATAATAAAGAGTTCTAATGAATCAACTGAACTCGGGCTTTAAATCTACCAGGCCCACTGCTCACATTACCAGGGTCTAGAGAGGAAGTAGAAACGGACTCCTATATACCATATTTAGAAATCAAGTTAATATTTTAAATAAAATCTGTTCTGTTCTCTTACTTAGATAATCTTTCGTAATAACCTAGGGAAACACAGCTTGGATTATTCTAAGACTACCTAGAATTCAGAAATTACTGAAATGCTGTGGCATGAGCAGGGCTGGCCTTGGCCATCCACGCTAAAGGCTCACACTCTTCTCATTCCACCCACTGAAGATATTAAATAATTGCACGTTTGTACCCTTGTCCCCATTTACTCAAGCTGTGTCCCTCTTGTACACAGTCACGCCCTGGGTGGCCCTTTGGCCTAAAGATCTGCCTACAGAAGGATTGACCCAGGAAAGAAGCCTTGTCCAGATCTTGAAAGTGCACTTGGGGCAGCATTTGAGCAATAAACTCCAGGATACTACACCATGGCCTGAGGGTGGTGGTCCCAGACTCTGGGTGGGCATAGTCCCTTCACTCTGTTGACCCCCTACCCTCGGCAGATGGGGCACAGCTGGAGGAGGGGCAGAAGAAGACCACCTGGATTTCATGGCCTTGATTCTCAGGCAGAAATCTATGTGAGGATGGGGATTAACTGATCCGAATGTGAGCAGACACAGAGAATGGAAGGGCATGAAGAAAAAGTGGTTATCCAGAACGGATGTGTGGCTCACGTTGCGCTGGGCCAGCCTCCCCGTGTACTGGGATCCTTGTCTCCTGCTGGAAGACAATGAGAGAGAGAAGATCGTGCTTTGTAAAAAGACAGAAGCAGGATGGCAGCTTTCAAGCTGAAAGGTGATAGGTTGGTCCCACAGCATAATTTCATTAACGTTATCCAAATCAAACCAAATAGGTTAGTCCTGCGGGTGAACCTTTAGATCTCAGTAAAACAAGAGGGATAATTAAAAAGGGTTCTCTCAATGACATTCAATGAAAACTTGAGGGGGAAAAGCACACGTACAGAATGACCTATGCTATTAAAAGTAAAACTAGGAAGAAATACCCACAGTGAACTTTCAGAGGTCCGTGCTACCTCTGAGTTTATTCGGAATGCTTTGTAACAAAGGTTAATTCGATGGAAGAGTTTCGGTCTTCGAGCACCTTCTCAGTGCAGACCCGAGTTGAGGCCTGGAGCCCCAAAGGTGAACAACCGAGGAGCCTAGCCCTCAAGAGGTATGTGGATTTTGAGATGATTTAAATTAAGATTTGTTGCATGCTCTTTAAATTCATGCCTCCATGCCATGCTATTTATTAATTATTTTATAAGTTAGACCTTGAAAACATTTTACTTGGCTCCCTAAAAGCTTTTAAGTAAGAAGGAATAGGTGGGAGGTTTCATTAAAAGACATAATTTAACTTTCTAAATCAAAATTCTACCCATGCAAATATTGAGCCTCTTTCATTTTAATTAATTTGAGTTAAAGAGTCTTAAAAACTGCATTAAGTTTCCACAGCGTTTCACTCTAATTATAATTTATATTTCTTTCCCCCTTTCACCTTTATCTTTCAGGCTTTCTTTTTCACTCTTTATTTCCATTTTACCTCTGAGCAGTGTACAAGTCATCACCTTTCTCAGTAACAGGGGTTGCGATAGTCAATAATTATGTGATTTTTAAAAATGATAAGTTCTTCTAATTGCTTTAGCTAATAAAATGACATAGAAGTGATAAGCCCGAAACATGCTGCTTAATTGCCCTTGCTAAAGATAGAGTTGGCTGGCATTACTTATAGTCTTTTAGCTTTGAAGAGGCAATCCAAGTGTTAGGGAAAATGACTGAACTCTTGAGGAAAATGGTACTTACATTCTGTTTTTGTAGGCAGGGGAAAGATATAAAAGAATCTTATATACAGCTCAGTTAAACGATCCCATAGTTTCATAAAAATCATTCTTTTCTAAAAGATAATGAAACACAGCAACCAAAGAAAAAGAGATAAATCAGATAGGATGCAAATTTTTAAAAATGTCTTTTTCAGAGCACACCATTAGAAAGTGAAAAGACAACCCAGAGAATGGGAGAAAATATTGATAAAACATATAATTGGTAAGGCACATGTGTCTAGAATACATAAATAAGTCTTTAACTTAACAATAGAAAGACAAATAATCAGATTTCAAAATAAGCAAAAGAAATAGGCATTCTTCCAAATGGAAGAATAAATATGTTTCCAGAGAAGATGTACAAATGGTTTGTTGATGTATGCAAAGATATGCAACACATTTAGTCACTGGGGAAGCACAAAGCAGAACCACAATGAGATTTCACTTCACACCCACAAGCATGGCTGGACCCAAAAGGACAGAGATTAACAGGAGTTGATGGGGATGTGGAGAGGTCACTTTATAATTATACATTGCTGAAGAAAATGTAAAATGGAGCAGCTGCTTTGGGGAACAGTTGGGCAGTTCCTCAAATGATTAAATACAAGATTACATATGACCCAGCAAGTCCACTCCAGGTATATATCCAAGAGGAAATGAAAATATATATTCAGCCAATATGTACATGGATGTTCATAGAAGCATCATTTATTATGGCCCCAAAGTGCAAATAACCCAAATATCTGTCAATGGATAGATAGATGGTTAAACAAAAGGTAGTTTATCCATGCAATGGAATATTAGCTGGTATTATGAAGAAATTAAGTGGAATACATGTTACAAGAGAAACATGTGCCAAGAGAAACATTATGCTAAGAGAAAGAAACTATTCACAAGTGACCACATCGTGTGTAATTCTACTTATATGAAATGTCCACATTAGGTAGTAAAGATCAGTATCTCTTTGGGAAGAAATGGGTAGTGACTACTCATGGGTATGGGGTTTCCTTCTGGAGTATGAAAATGTTCTAGAATTAGATACTGGTGATGAGATATGCAGCTCAGTGAAAATACTAAAAAGCACTGAAATGCACAAATTTTTTGTAAATTAAATGGATGAACTGTGTGGTATGTGAAGTATATCTCAAGAAGATGCTATAAAATAAGACAATTATCTGCTCTTAAAATTTTGTAATTTTTTTGGTGTGTTCGATGGTAACAAATGCTCTTTTAACTAGCTAGCTTAAAAGAGATAGTTTTACTATTTCTACTATATTTACATGTATAATTTCATTTTTTGCTTTCTCCTCAATGGTAAAATTCAACCAAATCCATTTTAATGACTTTATTTTATGATAAACTCCATAAAGCAATCATAACTTTAAGGAGGTGACTTTAAATTCAAAAAAAAATTTTTAAATGTTACCTGAGTATTTAATGTGAGTGCTTAATCTGGTTCTTTGGGGTTCTGGGAATAATTTAAATTTGAATCTACCCAAATTCTCCCCATCTGGTGTGTCACTCCCCAATTCACTCCCCTATTTAAGTTTTCATTATTTGTTTCCTGTCCAGAAAAGCCCCCTATAGGCCTCCCCATATCCTGGCCTCAATCCTGTCTACTCTTCACACTGACGCTAGACATTTTTTTAAAATGCAAATTAAATCACATCATTCCCCCATCATAAAACTCTTCCATGCATCTTCACTGTTTTAAAGATGAAAACATTTTCAGTGGTACACAAGGCTCTGCAGGGTTGAGCCTTTATTGCAACACCATCACCCACTGTCTTCCCCCTTACTCACCCCTCCAACCCGGAGCCTCTCTGTTCCCAGGAACATATGCTTCTGCCACAGAGCCACGACACATGTGGCTCCTACTCTTACACCTTCAGGCTGCTGGTTACCTCCCATCCAAGTATCAGATTTCTCTTGTCTAGGTTTGTTTCCCTGGTACCATTTTCCTTTCTGCTGTAGCCTTACCTTAATTTGTAACTACACATTCATGACTGAACGGAAAACAGGTGCTATGAGTCAGAGACTGCCCTCCAGCCAAGACAGCACACCATCTGCCAAGTACACCACATTATGTCCAACACTGTAGAAGATGACAGCGAAGGCCGTGGCTGGCTTGGTGTCAGAGAGGAAGGGAAGGTCCCTCCGCAGGGAAGGTATTCTGACAGGGTTCTGGAGGGTAGGTTTTGCAAGGAAGAGACTGGAGTTGGGAAAGCATGTAAGAAGGCACTAAGACATAAAAATAGTGTGTTTAGGGAAAAGCAAATGTTTAATGTGGCTGCAACCTGGATGTTGGAATAAGCTGTGAGGGCTGGGTAAGGCGGGAAACAAGGCAGGGCTGTGTTTAGAAGGTCAGGCTGGCCCCATGTTGCAAACAGCCTTGTGGGCAATGGAAAGTCTCTGAGGATTTCTAACAGGAAAGTGGTTTGAGTAGGCTTTTGTGCTGGGAGGATGACCTTGGGGGAAGGATAGAGGATAAAGGAATGAACCCCCAAACAGGGGCTGGCCCAATGGCAGAATAGTCCAGAATCAGGAGGACATGTTCTGAGGCCCCAGTGAAGGGCTTACGGGTAGGCCAGCAGTGGGAGGCTGAACAGTCAGGGTTCTGCTATCTAAGATCAAAGGGATTTCATCTTCAGAGAGCAAGCCAGACTTCTGGGCAGATATCAAGTGCCTTTTGGTTATCCTATGAATAAAAGAAAGGAAAATGTCTCTTTTTCTTGTTAGGTTTTGAGAAATGTCTGTCTTCCTTCTAAAGAGGGTTCTATTTGCAGACAAGGGTTGAATTCTATTACTTGATTCCCTTTGTCATCTTATCTCTTTCCAAGAACACTATAAACAAAGGGACAGAATTAATCAGTATTCAAACTATACAAATGTTCTTCCACAGCAGCCTTGTTGGTCATTATAATAATGCCTTAAAAACACACATATGTATACATACAGATTCATATATGTATATAATTACTTTGAAAGAGTCTAAGCCATAAGATAAAGCATGAAATATTTTCTCTGCCCCTAACAATTGCCTTGGCTTTGTAAGATCCAACCTTTCTCACTGATGGAAGTTGCCTTTAAATTCAAATTAGTATGATTCCATACATCTGGTTATATTCAGATATTAAAACAGTCTATCTCAGTTATTAAAACTTACTTCTATCCAACCTCCAACCCTTCCCCCCATTTTCCCAGTGCAGCCCAGATTTGTGGCTACAGAGGCTAGCAAGGGAGTGGAGCTGGTGAGTGGTCTCTTGTTTCTCACCCTCCCCTGCCCTTTCTCTTTCTTCTCTGGTATTGGGGAGGAGAGAAGGGAAAGGGATGTGATCACCACTAATATGATGCATGCTCATGAATTTATAGGCTCATGGTGGATTGGTGTAGGTCCTGAGAGATGCATGGAAGAGAGACTCAACTTATAGAAGCTTCTCTAAGTTTTTGTGTTTGCTTGTCAAGCTCAGTCATATCTTTCCTTCAATGCCCAAATTGGCCCCCAATCACCCTTTGCTTCACTCAATTCTATGACCCAGTTTGTGGTGATATCGTTTATCCCAGAGCTATTGTCTGTGAACTGGGATTTGACAAGTGTGCTCTTCACTTTTCTTCCATAGCACCAGGATAGGAGATCTAAGCCTGGTGTTGAGTAAACTTCCAATCAAGTAGCAAAATGCTAAGTCCCCTTCTTGCACAGACAGGTGAATATTAGAAATGATGTTTGTGGGGACTCTCTTTCCTGGCACTGGGGAGGGGAGGGAAGCATCCTCATCCACTCTGAGAAAGAAAGGAAGTCTTGCTTCATGAACTGTGGTATTTTGCTATATTTGTGGCAATTGTTTGAGAGCTTTGATGGTAAATTGTCAGCTGGGTCAGCGTCCCTCACTCCATGGCATGTGGGACTGTCAGGCAGAGAGGGGGGGGGCTCTTTTGAACTGGATTCAGCAGACTTTAGTAACTTTATTTATAGAGGGGATCCTTTTCACTATAGACCTATTTTTGGTGACCTCAAGGGAACAGACAAAGGTCCCAATCAGTGTCTCACACCATATGTAGGTCTCCCCACTCCCACCTCTTTCTTTAGAGATGTCATTTCTCTTAACTGATGTTAACCTTTCCAAATGGCTCTTTTGTAGATCTTCTAGGACTAAGGCAGAGGTCTTATTCCATCTGTTCCATCTGTTTGTCCTTTCTCGTGTACTTTCAACTGCCACCTTTCCTACAGCTTGTAAGTATGCTCAAGTCGCTTTCAGCTTAAAAAGAAGATAAAAGGAGGGGCGTCTTTGTGGCTCTGTCAGTTAAGTGTTGGACTTTTAATTTTGGTTCAGGTCATGATCTCAGGGTAGTGAGATAGAGCTTCACGTTGGGTGGGGAGCCTGCTTTAGATTCTCTCTGTCAAAGACAATTATCATATGATCTATCTGATATGAGGAATTTGAGAGGCAGGGAGGGGGGTTGTGGGGGGTAGGAAAGGAAAAAAATGAAACAAGATGGGCTCAGGTGGGAGACAAAACCATAAGAGACTCTTAATCTCATAAAACTGACTGAGGGTTGCTGGGGGGTGGAGGGGTAGGGATATGGTGGTTGGGTTATAGACATTGGGGAGGGTATGTGCTATGGTGAGTGCTGTGAAGTGTGTAAGCCTGATGATTCACAAACCTATATCCCTGGGGCAAATAATACATTATGTGTTAATAAAAATAATTAAAAAATAAAAGCAAAACAAAATCACAAAACAAGGAAAAGTCCCCTTCTTCACCCACCTTGCCCTCTACCTGCTTCATTATTTCATTGATTCCCTGCACGGCAACGTTCCCAGAAATGGTGGACTACACTTTATTCCCATTTGTCACTTACTCTTTAAGGTATTTTTCTAGTTATATCAGAAATGTATTTTCGTTGATAAATTTTCAGTAAGTACAGAAAAGCAGTAAAAAGAAAGTGAAAATTCCCCACATCGCGTCACCACAGGGAATCCCATCTACTGGCTTGAGATATTTCCTTTTTGTCCTTTTCGTGGCTGTCTTCCAGGAGCCACCCTCTTCAGGAAGTCTTTCTCTTTAATCATTCCTTCCGTGCTTCAGCTAGCCCAACACACAGGTCACCTGCACACATACTGAATGCATCCGGCAACCCCCATCCATATCCCCCACCAGTTTGTAAAGTCACTTAGGGGAGCAACAGTGTTTACCTCCTCTCTGTATCTCCAGCATTTAACACAATATCTGAGACACAGGAAATGCTTAAAATTTCAAGATGTCAAGGATATGCCTATGTACAAAACAAATTCAAAACATCGTTCATTCTGATGTACCAGGGCAGGAAGGTTGAATGACATCATCTTGAGGGCCCATCCTGACCCATATGTGATGGCTTTCTGTCACGGTTGTGTGGACAGCTTTTGGAAGTGATCAGCAGTCCCTAGGCCCAGAGAGGGAGGTCCTAAATAGTATCAGAGAATATCTGAAAATGATTTTTTTTTAAAAAAATGCCATTTTATTAATTTTGAGTGAATACCATCACTGTAGATAGGCAAAATGTGGCCCAGTAGAGGAACTACTTCAGTAACTAGAAGAGCTGTTTGCATTTAGCTTTTAAGCAGAGTCGGTTTTTGCATGGATGGTAACTGGAACGTATAGGAGCGGGTGTTTGTGTGTTTTCTCCAGCACAGAACCCCCACCCCCGGACCCTTCTATATACTATTGCTTCCCAGTTATTTCTTTTGTACGTAGTGGAAAGGTCTGTGCTAGCTCAGCTCCCTCTTGTACTATGGCAAGTTCTAAAGGAATGAATCAAAATTAATGAGGTTTATTGGAATGTCACTCATTTGTAGAATTTTGTATCCTTTGCTGAGCAGCTTCTCTGGGCTTGGTGTTTATTTTCATGTGAATGTCTGTGTTAGTGTTTCCTGTTTGGGGATAAAAACTATGAGGGGTCACAGACATCATCAATTTCTCTTCATCAAGAGTGGAGGTTAAATATGTGGGCTCTGGAATAAAGTCACTGGGTGTGAAGTTCTGCTCTGCGACTTACCACTCTGGGCAAGTCCTTTCACCTCTCTAAACCTGAGTGTTTTTATCCGTGGAAAAGAGTTGATAAGGATGGTTAAGCAAGATCAGATATAGAAGATGCTATTTTTCTTTTTTAAAAATCATAGCACTTGGCATGTATAAATGTTAGCTATATTTGCAACAGTAGCATTAACTATATTTTACTTATAATATATATATATAAAATATATGAAATATATGTATAATTTATCAAATTAAACAAATTATTATAATAGTATGCACATTTGCACTTGATAAGCGCTATGTGATGTTGTGGAATACTAGTGCAATCATAATTGTTCACTGGCCAGGGGACATTTGGCAATGTGGAGAAGTTTTGGTTGTCATAACTAGGGAAGAGCTACTATTGCATTTTTTTGCACAGAACCCCAGGATACTACTAAGCATCCTACAATGGTACAAGATGACCGTGACTGCAAAGTATTATCCTGCCCCAAATGTCAATGGTGCCAAGGTTGAGAAACTCTGTAGCAAGGGTGTGAGATCACTTATAGAAGATACTGTAGAAATCTGAAATACACAAATACATGTTTCATTTTTCTGGATGAATATGAAAGGTTAACAGATTTTTTACTTCCTTTTTGTAGCTCTTTCTTGCTAGCAGGTGCTATAGGAGCTTTTGTTCCAATGGCTCAGATCTATTTTGTCCAATTGCTTTTTAGATATGAAATGGGCTTCTGAGCTAATCTGGTGAACTCATCTACATTTTAACAGTAACATTTTAAAATTAAATTATTGGGCATGGCGGGCTTACCTAACTTTGTTATTTATGTCTGTTATGAGTTTTTGATAATTACCAAATTGCCCACTTCTAGCGGAACCAAAGAAGAGGTAAGTTGTTTTATTTGCCTATTTATTTTCCTTGACTGGGGCCAAATCACAAAAACAAAACAAAACAAAACAAAACAAAACAAAACAAAACAAAAACAACAGAAAACCAAAACCAGTGTGATCCAAAGACTCCCTGCTCAGAATCACCAAACATTCCAGTACGATGAGAATTCCTGTGTTTTACCAGCATGTACTGAATCAGCATCTTTGCAGGGGGCAGGTGTGTGTGGGGGTAAGACCCAGGAATCTGTGTTTTCCTAAAGATTCCAAGTGATTGAAAGCATTCTAATGTTTGAGAACCACTGGAGTACAATATAAGAGGTGTGGAAGGGGGCAGGCAGAGCTGTGGTCCTGTGGTCTTAGTTTTTGTATCAGACACTCTGTGAACCTGGATTAGAATGTATAGATCCCTGGAGTGCACTAGGTTAGCATTTTCTTTTATTTTTCCCTAGAAAAGGCCCTAGATATATTCTGCACCTGAAGACAGTAGCTCCATTTTTAATAAAGGAACCTGCTGTTTGAGCCCTTGGTGAAGCTGTTAGAAGGGAATAGCTGTGGACAAAGGCAAGCTGGTTCTATATTTAGAATGTTCCGTGGGGCTGAGTCTTTGACAAATTCATTCTTGTTCCTCTTAGAATTGCCTGGTTTGTAAAGCAGAGAACAGTTTACTATATTCTAGCCCTTCAAGCCGGGTAAAACTTAGGGTTATTTATGTGTCCCTTGGGAAGGATGATATATCTAAAAGCCCATTTCTTTTCCTTCTTCACACATCAATTCTTAAGTTAAAACAACATCACACCTTTGGTTCTTATTTTATGGCTTGATACACCTTTCCAAGTGCCAGTGTAAAGTCTACTGATGCTAATTGCCAATAGAAATTAGATGTTTTGAGGGAAGAGTGGGAGGGGGGAGCAAATTAATTCAAACCTAATTTGCATTCCTTTGCCAAATTTGAATTGGGACCAATTTGCAAACTGAATTATCTCTCTAGCCTTGATAGAGTTTATAATAATGCTGAAAGTTTCTTAACTCATGGCAGTGCCTTTTTAATAAAGACACACTCACAGCTGCAGTCTTGGTGCCTTGTAACATATTGCTAATAACTGGGCTAATAAGATCTTAAAGTTAATTAAAAGGAGGGAAAAACCCATAAAGTCTGGTATAGCTCAAACTGGTTGGTGTGTAATAGGCTGACCAAGCAAAACTGCAAAGAGAGAAAAAGGATAAAACTTGTTCACTAGTCATTTACCAATGATGGTCCTTTTTTTTTTTTTTTTAAGAAAAAATGGTAACTTTTGCATCTTTCTTAAAACAATTGATAACCATTGAGCTGAATTATTCAATGCCTATTATCTTGTTTCCTTTTACAGAATTTCATAAGATAGTGTCAAAGAGGTGACACGTGGGTAACCCATCACTTTGTAAAATTGATGGTCCCTGAGAATCTGGGGCATGTCCCTTATCATTACATAGGCCAGAAGGAACTTGATCTAATCTGGTTCTCATGGTCTGGTTGCAGTGCTCACAGCACCTCTCAATAAAAGGATTCTAGAACCAACATGGTGAACAGGAATATGGCTTCTGTCTGATTTTTCAAAGGCCCTTCAAGCTTCTCTAGTATAAGCCTGCCTTCTTGCACTTTCTGAGTGTCCTTTTTCGAAGCCTGCAGCTTTGTACAAAGTAATAATCCTAGTTCCCCTGTGCAAAGGTGTCCATAAATAAAGAGGGGTAGAATCTTTGTAATGTATGTTCATTTCAATATGGTATCTGGAGGTAGGATAACAGAGGGGACAGATGCCAACTGTGGTACTATTTGTAGATGGTAGCATTCTGGTGCCTCTGCCTGGCTTGTGAGTTGATTTGAATGCCTATTGGTCTTCAAATCCCTCCGAATATTATCTTCTGGCCCCGTATAGCCCAGTATATGACTTATAGTTATGTAGGGTTTTTTTTTTTTTTTGAAGGTTCTAGATTATTCTGCTACCACTATACCCAGATTATCTTCCCATAAATCACACTGGACTCTGTTCTGATAATTTCTAGCTTTGGTCTCTTTTTTTAATAACTGGTTTCATCAAAAGAAGCATGCACATGGTATTCCAATATAAGCTTAAATTAAATTTCGGTTATTGATATTTTGAAATCCTACTTCACTCCCTCCTCCCACCTCCCCATTCTGTGATTGTGAAATTGTTGGTGCATCAATAATGGTGAACCATGAGAGACTATGGACTCTGAAAAACAATCTGAGGGGTTTGAAGTGGCGGGGGGGTGGGAGGTCGGGGTACCAGGTGGTGGGTATTATAGAGGACACGGATTGCATGGAGCACTGGGTGTGGTGAAAAAATAATGATACTGTTATGCTGAAAATAAATGAAGAAAAAATTTTAAAAAATGGGCAATTATGCATTTGCATGATAATCCATATCTACTTCTCACTTACTATGTACATATTTTATTTTCTAGCATCAGATTCTGATCTGAGCAGCTTTGGGTGACATATCAGTTGTGATAGATGTAACCAATTGTCCCCCAGTGTCCATTCTCCCATTCTATAGAAATATTTGTGATATAACCTCTAACTTGTAGCTTAGCGTAGGCTGCTTGGAGTAAAGCTTCCCTTATAACTAAGGATTGCCATGGGATTAAATTCTGGTTAATATAGTATACGTTGGGGTCACTGGGTGGCTCAGTTGTTAAGTGTCTGCCTTTAGCTCAGGTCATGATCCCAGGGTACTCGGATGGAGCCCTGCATCAGGCTCCCTGCTCACCAGGAAGCCTACGTCTCCCTCTCCTAACCCCCCACCCCCTGCTTGTGTTCCCTTTCTCACTGTGTCTCCATCAAATAATAAGTAAAATCTTAAAAAAAAAACACATATGGTATATGTCAAAGCAGGCTGTTGAACTTCTGGAAAGTGCCCTTATGGGGAGGCAATATTTCTTTCTTCTCTCATTTTCTCCATTCTGCCAGCTGGAATGTGGGTATGATGGCTGGAGCTAGAGCAACCATCTTAGACGGTGATCTAGGTAATGGAACCATGGGCTGAGGAGCAGCAAAAGAGAAAGAACCTGGATCCCTGGCCCTGTTGGATGCCATATCAGTCTTGGACCACCCAGTATCAACTTTTTTTTTTTTTTTTTTTTTTTTTTGAGAGATGGATAAATACTATCTGGTTTATTTTGGATTTTCTGTTATTGCCAGTTGAAATGAGTACTAAGAAATTCATTAGTGTTCCTCAATTCTCAAAAATTCCTTTATGACTCTGCTTCTTAATGTTTGGAATTCTTTCAAAAAGGCCTAAAGCCCATCATCTCACATTTTGTTAAAAGAATTAATGAACGTGAGACCCTGAGGCATTATAAACATTGCTTTAAATATTCACTAAAGGGTGATTTACTAGTACAAGATCTATTTCAGAGACCATGGTCAATATGGGGCTTCCCATATTGCAACCTTCTTTCTGAAGCCTGAGTCTGGAAGGAAAATGGATCATAAACTTGTCTAGTTCTGGCTCTGTTTTATGAATACAATATTGATCCCTTTATATGAAGGGGAGGGAAAATAAGACAAGAGCAAAAACATTGAAATCTTTTTCAATTTTGGTCAAATCAAACAAGAGTATCTATTGACCAACGGATTCCAGATAGTTGTTGAGTATCTCTGTTATTCAAGAGTTTGTGCAAGGTTCTATATCTGTTTCCAAGAAGTGAAATCTAGTCAGGGGATGTCTTACCTTTAGGTGACATATCAGTTTTGGCACAGGTAGCCAGCTGTGCCAGTGATTCTCTAAAAAGCAGGCCCTGAGATAAGGATTTATGTACTAGTAATTTATTTGTATGATGTTCCCAGGAAGCATGGGGAGGAAGAGAAGACAAGTAACCAAACTGGTTACCTGTGCCAAAACTGATACCAGGACACAATCATGTTAAGAGTTTTCTAAGGAGGGGGTCCTGGGTGGCTCAGTTGGTTAAGTGTCTGCCTTTGGCTCAGGTCATGATCTCAGGGTCCTAGGATTGAGCCCTGTATTGGGCTCTCTGCTCAGTGGGGAGTCTGCTACTCCCTCTCACTCTCCCTCTGTACTCTCTCTCTTTCTCTCTCTCTCAAATAAAATCTTAAAAAAAAAAAAAAAAGAAGAATCTTCTGAGGAACTATGTAGAGCATGCTTTAGGACCTTCCCATCAAAGGTGAAGGAGTTGGGATATTGATCCAGCAACTCTAATCCTTCATTGACTGAGGGTTTCCCCTAAAAGATTGAACTCATTGGCATTTCTGGGCCATTCTGCCCAGAGAACACAGCTGGGGACAGGCAGTCATGAAGATACCAGGGATAAGAAAACATTAGCATATATGAGAACTGCACATCAAGCTAAAAGTGACTTCTGGAGTCATCCAAGGGATGAGACACCAACAGCATTTGAAGCAGTCCATCTGTTGCATTGCTTAGGAAACACATTAGTCTGCTGCATTCTATTATGAGGAGAGAGCTGCCCATATAAGGCTATATAATAAATGCTTGATAGTATAATCTTAGAATCTTTAAGGAAAAACGTATCACTTTGGGCCATAATGCTGGAGGAGGGGTTTATGTATAGTATGAAAATCACTTTAGCTTAAAGCTGGTTAGGATTTAAACAAGAGGAAGGAAGAAGGGGAAATGGATACCGGGAGTGAAGCATATTATGAGCTAGGCTTGGATGTAAAAATGTGAAAGGTACAATGTGGGAGTTGGTGGCTGAAATCAAAGGTCTAGAGTGGGAGGTAAAGTTGGAAAAGTATTAAGGAATGTTTTTTCAGGGACCTTATAGTTAGGACTAAGTGTTCTGGCTTGACTTCCTGCCAAGATATTCTTTTTTATTTTAATGGGACTAAATTTATATGTAATTAAAATTTTTAGTCCCAATTTAATGCAAAATATTATACATTCTTACAGGGGCAATTTTAAAGCAACTGCTCTCAACCTTTTTTTTTTTCCCCTATCATGGTAGACAGAAAAAAAATTATGTTAGCATAGAGCCCATACGTTAGAGATAGGATATTTCTAATTTCCTGAATGTTAACTCCATCCTTTTATCTCCAGTTCAGAGATGTCTATCAGAATGCAAGTATGCAACAAGAAGTCCACTGGCAAGACTGAAACAATCTAATTCATTAGAAAGAAAATAATTAGCAAATGTTGCTCCTTTAACGCTTATAGAATAAGAAGGTTATTTGTGATATATTTCTAGGCCGGTTGTGATATAACCGTGTTTCCAATGTAATGACTGACAACTAGTGATTTAAAGTCAAGGTTGCAAATGGATGATCTGCAGGCAGAAGCCCTGACTGTCTCAGAGTGTTGGCCTCAAAGGGATGGAGAGGCCCCCTTTAACACCAAGACAATGACAACAAGTTCACTCTATAACATCAGGAGTCAAAAGGACAGGGAAGACCCAGGGAATTTTGTTAACTGCACTGCAAATCCTTGCACTTCAACATTCCTACACAGAACCTCGCTAGAGTTAAGGAGCACAGTTGCACCCCTGGATGGAGCTGAGCCCTCCAGTTTACCCCTCTGGTTTCTTTCACTCTCTTGCTTTACTTGAATGGTCTGTAGGCATTTGAGTGTGAAATGTCACTTCTGGAGCATAAAAGGAACACTTGGTTTCTGCAGGCTCTCAAAGCCACTTTTACTTGGCCTTGAAGTCTGAGAGCTTGTGTTCTCCCTTAATTCTTAGGCAATGGCTAGATAATCTCAATTAGGGTATCTTAATGACAGTAGCCTTTGTACCTTAGTGAAGACTATTTTCTTTTCTTTTTTTTTTTTTAAGAGGGGAAGGGGCAGAGTAAACTGGAAAGAAAGCCCCTTAAGCCCATATGTGGGGTTCGATCTCACAACCTGACCCAAAATCTAGAGCTGGACGCTTAACCCACTGAGCCACCCAGGTGCTTCTGAGAAGACTATTTTCTATTCCTATAATCCTGCTATCAAATGTAGTTTTCTGTCTCTTATATTTGTAGCTGGAATCAACTTTTTTCCTTTCTACAAAATGTAATGAGTATCTTCAAGGCCCCATCAATTTGTGAATCCTAGCTGAGTTCACCTTCATGATAGGATCAGTTTTGTTGATTGACTAACAGCCGGATGCGGCAAATGGCAGCTGTGTACTGAAAATCTTCTGTTGCCCAGGCATGGTTTTAGGTGTTGAGGGTACAGCAATAAATGCCACAGAATTCTTTGTCCTCGGTAAACTTCTAGTTCAAGAAGTACCATCACAGACTCATGGATATTTAAGGTATCAAATGGAGAAGGTACTAAGAAGAAAACCAGGCAAGGTAAGGGGAACCTGGGAGGTGTGTTGTTTCATAGAGAATGAGAGAAGGCTTTTCTGAAGGGGTGATAATACCAGAGCCTTGAAGGGTCCTAGGGCAAAGGTATTCAGAGATTTGAGAGAAAAGTGTCTCAGTTACAAGAACAGTAAATTCTGAATTGGGGGTATGCTTAGTTTTTAATTTTTTTTTATTAAATTTACAAGGAAGCCAGCATGGGTGTATCTTAGTGATAAGTTAATAGGAGACCAGATTGGAAAAGTGACTGGGGGTCAAAGCATGTAGCACTTGCAGGCAAGAATAGGGCTTTTGAATTGTATTCTGAATGATTGGTTTGCTCAGGGAAGAGACATGATTTAAATTATTTTTCAAAAGGATTAATCAACTGCTGTGGGGGGAACAGTCTGTAGTAGGGTGAGAGTGGACACAGGGAGATGATGAGAAAGTTATTCCAATACTGTGGCTTGGGGTCGGATGGTAGCAATGCAAATGGTGAGAAGTGGGCAGATTCAAGATGGCGGTAGAGGGGAGGTGAGGTGTGAAATGAAGAGAAGGATCAAGATGTTTTTGGCTAATTCTCAGGTGGGGAAGACTTCATGAGGGGTAGCTTTGTGTGTGTGAGTAGTGGTAGAAATCAAGAATTTAGTTTTGGGCATATTGACTTTGAGATGCTCATTCAACTTCTAAGTAGCTATGTCAGAGAGGCATTTTGATAATGCAAATCTGATATTCAGGGGAGATTTGGGGGATAATGAATTATATTGAGGAGGCACCAGAATATTCCAAGCCCATAGGGCTCAATAAGATTATTTATGAAATTGAGTACTCACAGGGAAATGTGCCTTGTAGTTAGGGGTGAGAAGTTGGATTTGACCCATGCTGGCTTACACAAGATCCATGTCAGTGGGTGAGGAAAGCCTGACTGCAGAAGGGAATTGAGAGTGGGAGGAGAGGACATGGAAGCCATGAATAAGGACCATTCCATGCTAGAGAACAAAGAAATGGAAGAGGGAAACATGGCCATAAAACTTCAGGCTTTCCCTTTCCTTATGCTCCCTTGTGGACCCCAAGCGTGGTTGCAGAAAATTGTCAAGTTTCATGTATAAGGCACAGTTGAGTCCATCTTTTTCTTTTTTCACCTGGCAGCTCATCTCGCCCCTCTAAATCCAGGCCCTTGCCACTGTTCTCTGTTCCTGGCATTGGTGCTGCCCACCTGTGACACTCACACACTAACAGTGACCAGCATCCACCAGTGACAGCCCTGGAGCATCTGCTTCTGTCTCTGTCTTTCCATCATTGCTGCCTAGAGCTTCTTAGCACCAGCAGGTACTTGCATTGTATATGCCTATTGTGCTCTTTGGCTATAGGAAAATAAGTGTTTCGCCTACTATTCCGTGTCTTATGTCCAATATTTCAGGTTATGTTGTGGGGCAGTGAGAGAGAGAGAGAGAGAGAGAGAGAGAGAGAAAACGAGGGAGAGAGAAACAGGAAAGGGGCAGCATATTAAATTAGAAAATGTGGCTGGATACAGGTGGGGAGTATGACTTACTTCTTGGCGTCTGGCTGGTATATTAAGTCTTGGCTCTATCAGAGCCCTGAGAGCTGAAAGTTACTTGTTGGCCTTTGTAAATTTAGCAAATCAAATCAATTAAAAATGTTAGTTGAAATGTTTGTATTTTGAGGCAAACAGTTTCATCTCTTGTTTGATTCAGCAGAGACCCTGAGTCCTTTTCATATGGTGTGTAAATCTTTAATTTCTGAAAAGGAGAAAACATGTATTTATATGAAATAATCTTTCGCTCGATCAAGGTAATCCTTATTTGTCTGGATAACCTCTCCTGAGTTTTTAACCCCCTCTGTTCTTTGAAATCAAGTCCTGTAAGGAAGAATTTCAGAACAAATTAACTCAGATGTCTAATTTTGCTCCCCCTCTCTCCTCCCATTTCCTTCCTCTCCAGAAAACATTCTTAGTTGATAATTCCAAGTCTAAGGCAGAAAACGGAGAGGATTTTCACCTATGCTCATGCTGATCTCATCCATAGGAGAAATTCGGTTGTGAGGTGAATCAGTCTCTAGTAACTTAAAATCAAGTGAGTACAGCAAATCATATTCTCTTAGGGGCACTGGGAAAACCATTCAAGGTGGTTCTTGCTCACTGAGGAACTCGCTGAGTCCAGAATTTGAAGGTGGAGGATATTATACCTGTTCCCCTCATACTGTGATTTATAAAACATCTCTTAGGTCTCTTGCTCTGAAGTTTGTCATTTTTGGGGGGGGGGGTGTCATTAGTTATAAATTTGCCCTACTTGACCCAGGAGTGCTCTGAGAAGTTAAGAGACCTATAGTTAGGGGTGCCTGGGTGGCTCAGTGGGTTAAGCCTTTGCCTTCGGCTCAGGTCATGGTCTCGGGGTCCTGGGATTGAGCCCCGCATTAGGCTCTCTGCTCAGCAGGGAGCTGCTTCACTCTCTCTCTCTGCCTGCCTCTCTGTTTACTTGTGATCTCTCTCTCTGTCAAATAAATAAATAAAATTTTTAAAATCAATAATATCTTTTAAAAAAATCTTTAAATAAAATCTTCAAAAAAAAAAAAAAAAAGAGTGACCTGTACCTTACCATCAGTTAAAATTTGAAGTCTTTAAATTTTGTAAATGGCAATGATGCTTGTCATTTTGATTGTACTCTTTGGGAAAAGAACACAATAGAAGGAATCAGGTTTTCCAACTGCAGATTAAGCTGTAAACTCAGCTAATATTTTCAAGTTATAGTCGTCTTTTTAGGGCCTACTATCTGATAAAGTAGTCGTTTAGCCTACTCATCAAAACAAATAAACATCTACAGAATGGGCACCGGGTGACAGAAGCAAGGCTGCAGGTTTTTTTGCTCTTTAGAAACACCAGTTCAACCTTGATCTCTCTTTAGGGGAAACACTTTTCCTTGCTTTGGAATGATCATCCATCATATTATAGGCAGCTGTACAATAGTCTTTTTTCGAATATGAAATGTGCAAGTGAAATGTAACTTTCACCTGCATCCCTGGTATACCAGTAGCTTAAATTTAAAAACTGGCATGTCCAAGGGAGAAATACACATCAGGCATGTATACTACAAAGACAAATGAGCCAACATAGAACAGAGGCTCCAGGCCCCTGCAACTGTAGGCTCATGCACCTTGGATTTAGTGGTGAGTCAGGTTCCTCTTTCAGTCCTATAGGAGGACCTGGAGAATATTGCCCCAAGCCCAATAGAAGACAGTCACTCTTACTGTACAGGGGAAAAAAAAAAAACACCAAACCCAACCCTGTAATTTAACATGCTTCTGAGGTTTTTAATAAGCAATGCAACTTCACAAATGGATGATAACCAAATAAGAAAGCACTACTCTCATTTCAGACTTGAAGAAACTTGAACCAGTCTGGCTAGTTTCTAATTATAATGTGTGTTGTAATTAGACGAGTGATTTATCAGAACATTACTTAATCCGAGTTTCGGTTCAGAGGCTTAGAAGGGAAATTTTGCTAGTGTTTGGATGACTGACTTCATTTTCCTTGCTGAATTTCATTTAAGTTCTGGGTCCAGATGGAGAAAATAATGTTCTTATTCTTTCCTTTCCAAGCAAATGATTTGTAAGGGAAATGCTACATTTGACTTTGCTAGAAATCAAACCCATTGGCAATGAAGGTCATGTGGTTCAGTTTAGTTCCCTGACATTTGCTCTGTTTTGGGCCTTTGTGATCGGTGACTCGGTGAGAATTCAGACTTACCCTACACCTCATTTTTAGTGACTCCTTTTATTGAATACTCATGACAATTTTCTCTTTTTTTAATATAAAGGTATTTTCTATTTAGTATCATGAAGGCAGGTGAATATTTTATGCTAAATACCACCTTAAAGACAGAAAAGAAGATGGAAAACTATAATAAAGTTAGATAATTGGTGTAGGGACAGTATTTAATCTAAGGCTTGAAACTTTTTCCAGCTTGTATTGTGTCTATGATATGAATGATTACTTTGTGGAATTCTTGAGGGCATTTCCAGGCATTTTATCAAGGTTGGTGAATTGATTTGTCAGCCCTCTTAGCATATTTGGGATGTGGGCAGTACACAGTCTGTAAGAATGGGCAGGAAGGTGCTGTGACACAGGACTGAGACTTCCAAGTCTCACTAACAGGATCATAAAATCAGAGCTCTTAAAATAAAGGCTTCTTACCCCACCATCATTAAGATTAGCCCTATTTTCAAGTTAAAAATATAAAAGGGTCTTACTGGCAAACCAAAGTGGAAATTAGGAGCTCATGTGTCCTAAATTAAGTTAATTCTAACTGAATCTTACTGTAACAAGAATGTAATATAGAATCTCCAAACATAACTCCACATGCAAATTTCATTCTATGGTAAGAGATTATTTTAAGGTAATCTCAGTGAGACTATATAATAATATTAAAATGTAAAACACAACTGGAAAGTGATATGATTAAATTACAAGAATTAAATAGCACACATTTTTGCAATTATAACGGGAAATCATATGCTAGCTTGCTATAGAACCCATCCAAAGTCCAATCATTGGAGAGTCTTCTTATGAAGAGAATTGCCCAAATCATTTTTTCAAGCTTTCTCTGTAACTCTCTTGGTAGATCTTTCTTTTCATATAGAATGAATGCATTTGCTGGATGACAGCCAAACTCGAAAAATACCAAAAAAGTGTAAGACACAGACACTGCCCTCCTGCAGTTTATATTCTAGTTGGAGAGAGAAGACCTCTGCAGAAGAAGCATTTGAAGTGACATGTGATTGGATGTCTGAATCAGTCTTATAGGGACTAGGAGACTACGAGGGCAGTGTGATTGGAGTGTTTGGGGAAATTAGGATTTATTGGATGGATAAGATCTGAAGAAGAGGAGAAAAGATAGATGGATTGTGTATATGGCATACATAAAAGTGAGAATAAGGGAAGAAGCTTAGAATGTATTTATTCAGTAATTATTTCTTGAGTGCCTACTAGAAAAATGGTGGTAAATATAATGAGGTCTTGACTCTCATGAAACTTTCATTCCATGTGTGTTGAGGAAGACAATAAAAAGAAAAAAGTAAACAATATATTTCTAGATTGTGAATATGCAATTGAGAAAATAAACAGGCAAGGTAATAAAGTCAGGGAGGCGGGGGTGGGGGTATATTCAGTGTTTCTCAAACTTTAATGTTGATATGAATCCCCTGGAGGTCTCATTAAAATTTAGATTGAGTCAGAAAGACTAGGGAGGGTCCAGGAGTCTATATTTTCAAAAATATCCCAGGTGTTGCCAATGCAACACACAAATCACACTTTGAGTAGCTTTAAAGATTTCTTATTTATTTATTTGACAGAGAGAGATCACAAGTAGGCAGAGAGGCAGGCAGAGAGAGAGAGAGAGAGAGGAGGAAGCAGGCTCCCTGCTGAGCAGAGAGCCTGATGCGGGACTCGATCCTAGGACCCTGAGATCATGACCTGAGCCGAAGGCAGCGGCTTTACCCACTGAGCTACCCAGGGCACCTTTGAGTAGCTTTAGATGGAAAAAAAATTGGGCTTCTGCTCTGGGAAGATCTAGGTTAAAAGAACAAAAGACTAAAGACATAGGATTATAATGATCCAAGCTTGCCCTGATGAGCCCCTTGTCGATGGAAAGGAAGGAGTGAGTGGGAGAAAGAGGACTTTGTGAGAGTTTGTTTATATGTGGTGAAGAAGGTGGATGGTCTTAGGAATGGTGGGACATTCCAAAATTCCAGCAGGCACCCAAACAAACATGGCTGGCCATTCAAGTGAAAGTTCTCCCCAGGAGTTAAAGATTTTTAATACCTAAAAGTTTAAGATGTGTAAATAAGGAATTCCTTTCAGTGCACAGGAATGAAGACAGAAGAGAAACATAATTAAGACTGTGCTTCAGGGAGGATTTACAACCTACAGAAGGAAGAAGAAGGGCACATATGGGTGGGAAGGGGTTGGTGAGAAATTTAGCAACGTCAGAAAGCTATCAGGAGTAGTGCATGGCCAGTGTGGGCACTGTATGCTGTGTGATGTGGGGGTTTTGACCACTGTCACTGTCATTGCAAACAGGCTGATTTTGAAGGCAGGTCTTTAACTCTCACACTGCTTGCGCACCCCCGTCCCCCGCCACCGCCGGCTTCCCCCAAGCCATGTAGTCAAGCACTTCCATCTGAGAAGTGCCTTCCAACTCAGAGAGGAAGGGGAGCAGGAAGAAAAGGATTATGACTAGGAAGAGGCCAAGTTTGGGATTAATGCCAAATCTGACTTTACACAACTAACTACAGTCCCAGAAACCCATGGTTCTCCCCAGGGTACACTAATATGCCCCCCAGAGGAGGCAAAGGGAGAGAAAGTTTGTCTTTACCCATATTTTATAGAAAGGCTGAGTCCCAAAGAAGCTCAGTATGTTCTGAGAGAAAATTACATCTGTTAGCAGTAAGCTTAGAATGAGGACTCAAGCTTTTTTTCACTTTCAGAGTGGTGATCTTTTTATTGCAATTAAAGTAAATAGAGACAAGTGTTAAATATAGAGGGTATATATAGCATACCTTGTCTCTGAGTCGATGGGAGGCTTAGATTTTGCATTCATTGACATTAGTTTCTAGTCTTTCTGGATTCAGGACATAAGGTGACATTTTATGTTTACTGTCTTCTGCATGTTAGGAATATGAGAAAACCTTCATTGAATGTTTTGAGCAGCTCCACATTGAAATACTAGATGGCAGTCTAATACTACCTTTGGTATTTAGAATTACTGGGTCTCAAAATGGCATTTTAACTGAAAATTTTAAGAGATATTTTTAAATGAATAATTTCAAGAGAAAGCTGTACTGAAATAAATAAATGGTGTACAATACATTTGTAAATTACCTTTCCCCAGCCATATTTTTAATTACTAAATAAACATGCAATTGAATGAGATACTAAAAACTCAAGACCTAACCAAAAAATAAACAAAGGACATTAACAGATATTCCACAGGAGGAGAAATACATGTGGTCATTGAACATATATACAACACCTAATCTCTAATAAGAAAGAAAATTCAAACTAAGTGTGAATGAACATTTTTATTTCCCCTCAATTTGATAGAATTATTTTCAAAAGTTCTATCCTGAAGAAAAATTAGAGATGTGGTCAAAGATTTATGTATAAACATCTTCTTTGATGTTTTATCTATGATAATCTAAAGATATTAATACTTAGAAGATGGCATTTCTTAAAGTGGAATATTATACATTCTTAATTTATAGGACTTTCTATTTTAGTTAGCCTGTACCAAAATTATATTAATTATGGCAAATCGTTGTAAAAATGCAGGCATATAAAGTCTCAGACATTGCAGATAGGAAGTATAAGTTACCGCCTTATTGGAAGGACAGAATTTCTTGGGTGGTTTTGGGGTCTTTGGAAGCATTGATCAGGTCTAAATATGTATAACGAGGTCATGCTTGGGTTGATGGTGAAGGAATGGAATCATAACCAAATGGAGGGCTCATAGCCCCACTCAGTAGCAGCTGGTTACCTCACATGCACCAGTGTCAAAGGATGGAAATCCAGTTTCCTTCCTTCAGACACTTCCCCAGAATCACGGGAATGCGTATCTGGGGCCTTAATACCACCTCACTGCTGTCTTCAGCTCATAGAGTTCCCCGTGGGAACTAAGAAAAAAAGAATTTAGTAAATTAGGGAAAAAACCCTCAAATTTCCCTCCTGAGTGATTATTAAAATATCATCATTTGCAAATATTTTGCCAGGATGATAAAAGTATTACTCTGCCTTTAATTTCTTTCTTAACACATTCTTTCTAATGCAGGTTGTTGTGTTTTTTGTTTTTTGTCAAAAACAAGAAATAATAATTGCTTGGTTTGCTGTTCACTTTATATAATAATATGGAATAAATAAGACTAAAGAAAAATCAATAGCATTGTTTGGCCCAAAAGGTTGCTTGTTGCATTCTGCTAGAAATATATGAATTGAGTGTTCAATTTATTCACTTAATTTATTGATTCAATTACTCATTGCCCTTATTGTGGAAATAGTAGATAAAAATGAGGGAAACCTTTGGAAAATGGTCTTACACCTTGGCAACTGTGAGGAATATGGAATATATAGAGTCTAATCTGGGAATCCAGTACTCAATAAGAATTAAAAAAAAAAAATCCACTGTCACATAGTAAAAAAAAAAAAAGAATTTTTTAAAGCCCTTAATTTTTGGATGAACGTATTTTAAAAATAAGAGCCAATATGGTCCCAAATTAAAAACATAATCATAATCTAAGCATAATCAAAATTCTGGTACTTTCATTTCATAAGCCTGAAATATAACTTGCTGAAAACCTGGTTGGGTCGTAAATTCTACAATGTCTCTGCTCTCAGTAATTTGTATTTTTTTTTCTGTGAATAACAGAAAAGCTCATTAATAGCATTTTTCTAGGTTCTGTCCTTTGACAAGCAGACAGACTGTGAGACCTGTAAGTTCTTAAAATTTTATCATGATTAGAAAAACACATCATTAACCATGAGAAGATTTTTCTGTATCACTGAGATATTTAGGCACATCCTTTTCCAGGCATCCAGCCTGCCAACGAGGTCCTACTCTTTGTGTAACACAACAATGCTGCTGACCTCTTATGATCATTTCCATGGAGAATCATATAATATTCCATGGGGGAAGAGACAGGGGCGATTGTCCCCCTGAGTTCTCTCATTTCACAGATGAGCTTGCACATTTGAGTAGTTTTCCAGTATGGGTCAAAACCTGCTCTAATGAGACTGATAAAACAACAGATTTTGTTACAATGGAACACAAAGGAAGCTTATAATACTATTCATTATTTTTAAAATGTGCATCCTTGAAACAAATGTTTAGTCTCCCTCTTATTTGTACAATTAGTAAGTTCAGGTAGTGGGAGAAGAAAAATGGATTTTGGCAAATGCACAGTTTGAGGGTATCTGGGGCACTGGAAAGGGTGGATGTCTGTATCTCTTTTATAATTATGTTTTAGTGCAATTTCAGATCATCTTATAAAAATGTTCATGTTTTATAAGGGTTGCAGTATCTCTCACTTCTTTGTTTGAATTTACTTACTTATGTGATATTTATGTCCTGGGTTCCTATAGCATGAAGGGCCTGGCTTATCTGTTGTTTGGGGTTATTTATTGCCTATGATTCTGCTTTTTTCAGAAAAGTCAGAGATGAGCCCCATTTGACTTTCTGGTATCCCACTAACTTCTGAAGCTGTGGGAGTCTGAAGAGACCCTTGATCCAGCCCTCTCCTTTGATAGGTGAGAAAAACAAAGTCTGGGATGTGTTTGTCTGAGTCAATGGGAGAGGTAAAACAAGGACCATGGTCTCCTGCCCACCCCATGTGGAGTGAGTTTTCTACGACATCATTCTTGCATTGTAGATCCTTCTTTTTCTCAGCAGTTTAGTGACTATAAGAGTCATATTTCTCATAGAGAAAGGCCCACATGCTGGCAATCTGCCTCTGACTATAATTCTACTATGAGCACTCCCTGTCTTTTACCAAGCTGACTGAAACCTTACCCCAATCCGTTTGTCCTTCTGACCCCCTTCCTCATCTCTCTCTGGGCACTAAGAACTGTTGAATCTACTGGTGATGGTTAGTGATAGTTCCTTGTCACCAAACTTTTACCTGGAAAAGGTGTTCTAGAGGCTCTGCAAATGACCTACTGTGGAGATCAAAATGGAGACAGGCTACCTTCAGTGCATGAGGTATGGGTGTAATGGTGGGGAACAGAGTCTCAGGATGCTTATTTCAAATTTTGACTTTACCACTCGGGCAAGCTACTTATCTCTGTGTTTCACTTTGTCTATAAAAGGAGGATAATAGAAGTATCTCCTTAATAGGATTGTGATGAAGAGTCAATGAGTTAGTACATATAAAATATTTAGAATAGTGACTAATGCAGAGTAAGTGCTCAATTAATACTGACCAATATTATTATTATAGGTTTTCATATAGAAACAGGACCATATTTATTTTTGGTCAGGGTAGGAGTCCAAGGAATGACAGGGTTGTTTCTGAACATGATTTTCTGTGTTCCAGCTACAGTAGCCTTCTTTTAGTAACAGAGCAAGCTTTTTTTCCAACTTGCCTCAGGGCCTTTGCATATACCATTCCCTTTGATTCTGAGGTTTTTCTTTCTTCACTTACATCATCTGGTTGGATTCTATTTGCCCTTCTTAGAACCATTTACTTTTTCAGGGGAAATGTCCATGACCCCCTAATACTTGACTATTTATTCTCATTGAACTTTTCTAATAGGAACATATTTGTAGCACTTATAACATAATTTTGTATGTATATGAGTGAATATTTGATCAAAGGCTATCTTCCCCACTAGACTGTAGACTGCATTAAGTAGCATAAGAATGTTGTCTGCTTTTGCAGACCACTGGCTCCTTAGTACCTTTACAGTATGGAACACATGGAAGGTGTTCAGTAGCTCTTTTTAAAATGTATGAATGAATGAAAGAATAGAGATGGGCCTAAAAGAGTTTTGGCCCTGTGATCAAATTGGATGACAACTTGCATAGGTATTGGTCAGAGGGGTGGATGTCATGAGATGAACACCATCACTATGTTTTGTATAATTCGCCATAGGAAATCAGTCTCTAAAGACAAGTAGGTCTTCAAACCCACAAAGCCAGAAGGCGTCTCCCCTTCTTGTAAAAAGGAAAAATTAATTTCATAACGTTATAATATTGAATAGCTCACATGCAATGAAATACGTGATTTTAAGTGCACGTTTTAATAAGTTTTGATACATGAGGTTATAACCTCATGACCAACACAAATGCCTGAGCTACTTACGTCTATTCCTGCTGTCACTGTCTTAATCAGGCTGGTGTTATTCCTCTACTGGTCTTCCCACTGCCACTCTATTCTACCTGTATCCATTCTCCTCCTAAAGATATCCACATCCTAATCCTCATAGACTGTGACTTCGTTACCTTATGTGGCAAAAGGAACTTTGCAGATGTGATGAAGCAAAGGTGATTGAGATGGGACAAAGAACCTAGATTATCTGGGTGGGCCCAGCGTAATCAGTGTAGTGATAAGTGAAAGAGGCGGGGGGGGGGGGGGGGGGGGGG
>NC_081559.1:31100775-31157603 GCF_022355385.1 Mustela nigripes | reverse complement strand
GGGGGGGGGGGGGGGGGGGGGGTCAGAGTCAGGGAAGGAAATGTGAGGGCAGAAGGGGATACGGTGGCCTTAAAGATCAAGACACCACAAGCCCAGGAACGTAGGCAGCCTCTGGAAGCTGGCAGAGGCAAAGAGTGGATTTTGCCCAGAGCCTCCAGAAGGAACCCAGCCCTGCTGTCATGTTCTTTTAGCCCCACCCATAAGACTCATTTCAGACTTCTGAGCTCCCAACTGTAAGGAAATAACTGTATTGTTTTCAGCCTCTAAGTTTGTGGTCCTCCCTCCTATCCTTCCTTTCTTTTTTAAGAATTAGAGAGAGAGAGAGAGAGAGAGAGAGAGAGAAAGAAAGCACAAAGGGGAGGGCAGAAGGAAAGAACGAGAGAATCTCAAGCTGTGGGGCTCAGTCTCACGACCCTAAGATCACCACCTGAACCCAAATCAGGAGTCAGTCACTTAACTGACTGAGTCACCCAAGTGGCCCCATTTTGTGGTTATTTCTTACCGCAGCAGTAGGAAACGGTCTCTGCTTTAAATGCCATCTTTATAGGGACGCCTCCCCCCAGCAACCGCCTATAGTAGAACTCCTTACTGCTCGCTTGTCCCAGCTCTCTTTCCCACTCTTACCTCCTAGTTTCTGCTTCAGTCTCTCATTTACTTCTTTCATAGGAAAACTCACCACTGGTAATCACCTTTTACTTATTCTTTGTCATCCTCACTAGAAAGTGAATGCTCTCTGAGGGCAGAGAAGCAGACACCCTGCGGAGCAGGGAGCCCATGGGGCTCGACCCCAGGATTCTGGGATCATGACCTGAGCTGAAGGAGACAACTTACCAGACTGAGTCACCTAGGCATCCCTAAAATTAACATTCTGAATGGGATAACTGGGTGGCTCAGTCATTTGGCCTCCTGACTCTTGATTTTAGCTTGGGGTCATGATCTCAGGGTCGTGAGATCTAGCCCCACATTGGCTCTGTACTCAATGTGGCATCTGCTTGAGATTCTGTTTTTCTCTCTCCCTCTGGTCTCTCTCTCAAACAAATAAATCTTTAAAAAAATTAACATTCTTAATATGTGTTACATATCAGCAACTGAAAATAGAGCAAGAAGCTGAAATAGTACTTTAGACCTTCCTGTGTTATTTGGCACAATGGAATTCTACCTTCAAGGACACGGCTTTTTCCCAAGAACACCCACTTTCTTGTTTAACGGCTAAAGCTACCTGTGAGGAAATCCATCAGGTAGGGCTTCTCAGTCATCGTCCACAAATTATTCCAAATGTCCGACAGAAAGGAAGTGTCCTCATGGTCGGGAAATGGAGCATTTAGGACCTAGCCTCACATTCTGCCCAATCTCAGCTTGCTTGAATTTTTTTAACATCCACTATTTTGTCTTACAAATTCATGAGAATATTTTATTCTACTCCATAATTTATATTCTACTCCATATAAAAATAGTGCTCTTTAGTCCAATTCCTCCAGTAAAATAGGTATACTATGCTTTCTCCGGAGGCTGTTTGTGCCCTTGAGGTACCAATATCCCCAGAGGCTCTGCTACAGCGCTCTGAGCGCTTACGTGATCAGGACTGATGTCATGAGCCTTGGAGTTCTGAGGAATCGTTGTATGGCTGAGATGATGATTAGTTCGGCAATGAGCTGGGCAGTAGCTGGAAGAGAGGATGAGGTGGTTCTTCCAGCTGATATGGAGGTGGAGGCTGAGAAGTGAGAACAAAAAGCTGGATACAAATATGGAAATCAGCTTACCACTTATGTTTATTGCCAGGGCAAATCGATTGGTCAACCTTGTCTTTAGCCACCCTTCATTTCCTGGGTTCAGGCTGCCCTTTGAGATTGTGTGTGTGTGTGTGTGTGTTTGTATGTATGCCTGCACTCATGCTCATGCTTGTAGATACAGATTGCTTTAAAGTAACTCTTGTGGGACCCTGGGTGGCTCAGTGGGTTAACTGTCTGCTTTCGGCTCCGGTCATGATCCCAGGGTCCTGGAATCGAGCCCCATGTCGGGCTCCTTGCTCAGCGGGGAGTCTGCTTCTCCCTCTGTCCCTCAACACAGTTTGTGTGAGCTCTCTCGATCTAAAAAAAAAAAAAAAAAAAAAAAAATCTTTGGGGAAGAAAAAGGCAATCCTTGGGATCAATTTGCCTATATATAAGCTGGGGGTGGGGTGGGCAATGAAAAGACAGACTGTCCTTTTTCCAGACCGTTTTCTCCCTAGCTTAAAACTATTTAAAGATAGGGTGGTCCGTCCTCCTGATTTTGGTAACTGGCAATTTACATTCGCTGTAATTTTTAATCACATTTCAACCCTGCAAGGTAGAGATGGGTTATTACCATTTGGAAGATAAGCAAACTGAGTCTCAGAGAGGTTACCAGGTTCGCCCACAGTCTCTTCAGCCTGTAAGTGGCAGTCAGGATTAAGAGACTCTGGCTCTGTGCTATTCCCATCACATTTTTCTGCCTCTCTAGCAGGTTTAGAGGCGGTTTCGACTGGATGCTGCAATTTCTTTTGAGTACCTCCTATGTCCCAGGGACCAGGCTAGACTTGTAAGAATATACAAAGATGAATCAAGACATGCTCCCTGCTGGCTCCCAGGCCAGAAACTTTTCCCTTCCCTGACATTCAAAGCAGCATGTAAGAAGGATAGTAACTATTAAATTACTTTCTCGGGGCAATTCATTGTGACTAGCCCAGAGTTAAACATTTCTTATTTAACATTAGCAGATGGTGAATGAGGCAACAATGTCTACGCTGGAAACTAAACAAAAGTAATAAAAAGAATTGGCACTTGAATAGAAAAGATGAACCACCATTCCTGCAGGTCTTTTGTCTCAATCATTCAGTAGAACGAAAAAAAATCACTTCATAAATCAGTCAAAGCTGGTCTCATTCTGCCATCCACAGAACATGGAATTACTTGCTTCGACTGATAAATGGATGTCTTTGCCAGAGCACTGTCACTGAGGCTTATATAACTTACAGTGCAATTATTACTTATGTCCTAGGAAGGACTTATTTATTTTAGCTTATATCATCTCTTCATTCTTGAAACATGTTTTTTATGTATTTGCTTTTGAAAACTGGAGTTGATGCCAGGATAAAAAGAAGCTTTTTTATTACTGTAACTGAAATATAATTTTGCAAAGGAGTGGTATGAGACAATGCGTTGATTCTTTGCGTTTTATCACCAGAGACCGGAGCCAATGGAAAATATCAACTGCATTTTTGTAAAATTAGGGCTAATCTGAAATTATAGTTGGAACCCCAGAAGTTCTGAAACCAGAGTGTGTGGAGTGGATTAGCCTTAAATTTGTTAGTATCCAGCAGATAGAGTGATATATTACATTTTAATTGTTAGGATCCAAAGAGGATAGGCACAATTTACCTACATGGGAAAACACACAAGTCCATACAATGTATGTATACACACAAACACAATACATATATACATGCACATATGCATACACAGGAAAACTTGTCCCCCCAAACAAATTCTCTTTTAATCTTCTTAAAATGGGTAAAAAGCTGAGTTTGGTTTTTGATCTGTGTATCCTGTAATCTTAATACTTGTGGGGAAGAGAGCTGAATTGAAGCAAATATGTACCCTGGTAATTGGGCGCATCTCCAGGCCATTTTCTAAGATTCTCAAGAGCTTTGGTGAAAGTTGAAAATTAATGTCCAAACCATTTTGTCCATTCATTTTTATATTTTTAACATGTGTTGTAAATCTTTTTCTCCTTCTTCTTAGATTATGGCATGTCCACTTTGAAGAATGGAATTAGATCTGTAGCTCTTCACGGGGTGATCATTCTACATTTGATATGCAACCTGAGATTGCCTCCTGCCCATCTGATTCTCAAAGTTAGCAATAAATGGCCTAGAGGAAAGCCAGGTTATCAGCACCCATTTGGCTTGTAGCCAAGTTAGCAGATTGGCAACAATTTGAAACTAGAACTTTTTTGATGCCTTTGCATGTAATATGTCCTATATGTTCCTGCAGAAACTGTATATTTCTTTTCAAAATAATAAATAGGATTCTTCAGTAAAATCCAAGATTTGTTCCTTCCTTCCCTATATTTAATTATGTTATGGTTTAGAAAGTCACATTTATCGTTCTTTTGCCTATTTTGCCACAATTATAAATAAGTACTACATTTCCACCAATTGCCCAAGCCCTGTCCCACCTAGCAACTATCTAAAACAGGATTGTTTGATTTAGTTGTTCATTTAAGTTTTTCTTTTTTTAAAACTTACTTTTTAAAGAAGGTTTCTACTCGATAATTTTTATGGATCTTAGGTAGCAACCCAAAGAAAAAAAGGGGAAGTGTCTGTTGCTTTTTGTAACCCAAGCTAACCTATGTCACATACATTTTGCAGGTGCGTAGGAACAGACATTATCTCCTGTCCTTTGGCTTCCTTTCCTCTTATTTTCTTGCCATCCTTCCTTTTATGCTAAATGGAATGTTAAGGAAACAACAGTTGAAAGAGAGAGGGCCAGACCCAAACCAAGACAGTTGTAGGTTTTTTTTTTTTTTAATTATACACTCTATGTAATGTTTGAACTTTTTGTGTTTTCAATTTTTAAAAATCCAGGTATAAAAAAAATATATTTTCTTTCATTTTCCAAACTCTTACTTCATGGCTACTCTGAAGAGACTTTTCCTCAAACCTACACTTAACTTCGCTCCCTAGCCTCCTCCGTGAGGCCTGGTCTCCTCCCCCCTTCTCCCTTTTCTCCGATTGGTCTGATTCTTTGTCTTGCTCTAATTATTTGACCTACTAAAAGCCTAGAATAGGTTGGTAAAAAATAAATTCCTATGCGGGATGGGGAATGGAGAGACAAAACTGAGTGTGGCAAAGATAAAATTTGTGTGTGGAGTAGAAGCAGCATCAGGCAAGGTTGGGAATACTCACTTATTAATTTTGTCCCCATCATACCTACTTTGAGACACTGAATTTTCCTTTGTCCTACAGACAAGGAAAATTTCCCCACTCCCAAATTTGCTTATTTCAAATTCTAGAATTGAAAACGATGGTTTCCAATCTCCTAAAAGAACTTCATCTACAACATTTGGGCAGAAATAGAGGAGTTCCAACTCTGCATGTTCTGATGGGTTGTGTAATAAGGTAAATCAACAACAGGAAATGGATACACCCATCCTGTGGACATAGCTTGGAAGGTAAGATTTTTGGAAAGCAAAGATCTTCTTGATGTTCTATGTAGCATTTAGTATATGATGGTATTCTATAAATATTATATAATGTGAGATATGATGAACCGATGGTTTTTGGTAACCCTATTCAGGCCTACATGAAATATTTTCTTTTAAACATAGGGTTAAAAATCCAGGGGTGCCTGGATGGCTCAGTCGATTAAGCATCTGACTTTTGATTTCAGCTCAGGTCATGAGATTGAGCCCCTCACCCAGCTTGGAGATTTTCTTGGGAGAATCTTGGGATTCTCTCTCTCTCTTTCTGCCCCCCCCCCCAGTTGCAAACTCTCTCTAAAAAAATTAAAATAAAAATCCCAAAGTGAGGCTAATGTCTCCGTTATAGGATTCTTATTAAACTATTATTTATCTTTTAAAAAGATTTTCTTTCTTTATTTATTTAACAGAGAGGGAGAGAGAACAAAAGATTGAGTACAAAGGGGAAAGGCAGATGGAGAGGGAGAAGCAGGCTCCCCGCTGAGCAGGGAGCCCAACATGGGGCTTGATCCCAGGACCCTGAGATCATAACCTGCGCTGAAGGCAGACGCTTAACCAACTGAACCACCCAGATGCTCTTGAATCTATTTTTTATTGAAGTATTCTCTTTCAGGATTTAGGCATTTCTGAAACTATACTTGGAGAAAATGTTGCTAAACACAAAGAAATGAAAGTACAACTTAAATACATTTTTTAAACATTGGAAAATTCACAGTTTGGTAAGACCTGAGACACTGTCAGTTGAAAACTGTATCATTATCTTCTATAACAGACACATATGTACACAAAACTAAGATATGCTTATTAGTTATGAATCTATTTTATACATGTGTAAGATATCTTTGAGACAACTAGAAATGTATTTTTTTTTAATATTTCAGTCTTCTGTACACATCAAAAGAAAAATAAAGTAGAAGTGGTTAAGGCATCCCTAAACTTGTTGACATCCTGGCTCTGTTGACTCAGATGTTGCTGGTGGCTGTGATATTTTTTCCTTTTCTTCATTTTTTGAAACAAAATAAAGCAAAAGAAAAACCAGAATAATTAAAAGCATTGTAACTGTGGTGCATCTATTGTTCTCTCAATCCAACTGTCTCTTGCCTCTGTACAAGGATGCGCATGGGGCTGCAGCTCATTCTTGGCAAAAATAATCTTTGTCCCTTGCAGCTGGTGGATCTGATTATGTTCTTGCCAGCATTCTGTGGAGAAAGAGAGAGAATTAGGGAGAGACACAGAGTTCCCAAGCGGTTCTGATCTCTAGCTCTCTTCAAGAGTGCAAAAGAACTCATGGGGAAAACTCTTCATTCCAGTTCTTAGGGAAAATCAAACTCCTGAGCCTGGTGGAGGGACATTAGGTCTCCATGGTTTGTGATTCTCCAGAAAGGCATGTTGTGTTGTTTTCCCACAATTTCTTTATCTCGTCCATCTCCTATCACAATGTATGTGACTTGCTTGCCAAACCTAAACACAGTTCTCTCAAAGCAGCTCTCCTTACCAATTTTGGTAGCACTATAGATGTTTTCAATAGGAAATACTTCTCCTAACCCATATAAGAGAAACTTGGTCAGAGTTGGAACCAGCTGAGCTGGGTTGTAGTGATCATAACATTCACAGAATTCCTGTTGGATTGGATGAGAAGTAAGGACTTTATTGTAGTTCCTAACCAGGAATCTGTTAAGACTTCAATTTCTGCTCTTGGTCTCTGTAGTGCAGGGGTAGCCTGGCTTGCCCATTTGGTAGAGCATCTAACTCTTCATCTCAGGGCTGCATATTCAAGCCCCATATTGGGTATAGGTATTAATATAAAATATATATATATATATATATATATATATATATATATATATATGGTTGTTGGAGGAAAAGCTCTTGTACCCTTGTTTGGTTTGGAGACTGATTTTTTTTTCACTCACCATGATGTGCTGTGCTGTGCCATTCGGCATGTCAATGATACAGCATTACTTGAAATAGTGCTCCAATACTGTCTCTGGGATTTTCTTTGAAGTAGTTGCCCCTTATTTGCAAGTTTTGATGTCTTTGTTTTCTTAATTGTGCTGTAGGGTATCTACAGAGTATTTTCAGATAATAGTCAGGACTTACATTGCTTCTTCAATGGACCTTATATGGTTTCTTGATTGAAATGTTAAGGGATAATCATTGTCCAGGTGGGTCCCTAGGAATAACAACTGACTTCAGACCTGCACAGGTAATGATCACTGCTTTGTCTTCCACCAAGCTGACAGCATTTGTAAGATGCACTCTGTTATAGATTTAAAATATGAAAAATGTTCATTTTAGAATTGATGAGAAATGATGGACTTTTTGTTAGAAGTCAGATGTCATATTTGATTATTCTACAAAAAAGAGTTACTAATCACTCATTTTATCATTACATATCATTAAAAATGGCCTTATTCAAAAGTTTATTGAGCATGGTATCTTCATTCATTTTATGCTTTTGTTGATTCCAGGTCTTATGGAAATTAATGGGACATTGAAACATTTTGTGGTATGATTTCAGGTTTGTTCCTTAAGTAAGAGGAGGCTTAAGCATCCAATAAGAGACAAGGCTCAGATTCACTCCCCAGGAGCTGATTCTTAACTTTGGGGTACATGCAACTTGTAACAGGGGCAATGGCAGAAGAAGCCAGACTATCTTGGGTCCAAATCTTGGCCCTGGAAACAGTAACTGGAAGATCTTGAGAGCGTCTCTTAATTTCTCTTCCTTCTCTACATGAAGAGGTATGTTAATTTATTTGTAGTATTACTTTAAAGATCAGAATTGTTGAAACTCAGTGGGCATTTAACAAAGGGTTAGCTGTTATTATATGCAGTCTATCCCTATTCGGTGTCAGGATAATGACTTCAAATGTAATTTGGGTGTATTTATTTCAGTATCTGTTTAACTTTTACTCAAAGTGTTATTTAACTTGTAATTTTATGAAGACTACAACTTAAACAGAATAAAGTAAGCCATATAAAGTTTTGAAAATAACTTGTACTCAAATATACATATATGCATGAACTTCAAAAGCTCTTATGGATCAATTATGATGGAATTTTGGCACTTACTCCCAGTTCCTTCTCATTGCCTGGATTGGTTGAGCTCTTAGCCAAGAATGACAATGGCTATATTTCACATCTATTCCTGCCATGAATCCCCTTCACTCTGTATCTGACTTTGCAGCATCTTTTGCTCCACTGTAGTGACTCTGTATGGATCCTTATCAATCTCTGATGGACTGGCTGTTATCCTCTATCATTAGTCATGTACTGATAGCTGAGAGTTTTCATTCCCTGGTGTGCAAAGCAAGGGTCTTGAACCTGTCAAGATCTATCAACTATATTTATTTTGTGCTAATGCTCTTGGCCCTACCATTATTGAATAGTTTCTTCTAACACATACAGGGTCTACCAACCTCCCCATTAAAATGAATGCTTGAAAACTGCCTTCTGTTACTAAGCGGGAGGGTGTTTTATGAGATTATCTTATTTCAGTGCTTTTTGCTTAGACAACCTTTCTTCTGTTTGCTTCCATCTTCAGACTCTTTGAAGTCCCCATTGGCTATAGCAGCTGGAGTCAAATCCAGCTTGTCTCCTTGGGTTTCCTCTTAAAATTTACTTACACTTGGATGACATTTATATAGAGATTCCCTTTGACAAGTGTCACATTGCTGAAGTAGTTGTCTCTGCACACCCCAGGGGACAGGATAGCCCATTAATTATTAATTTGGTTACCTCTAATCAGGAGTGTGATGCGTAGTGAAGGAGCATGGAGATTGGATGTAGGTAAACTGGGTTTAAATTTTTACTTTGCCACTTCCTAGGTTTCTGACCTCGGACACTTGACATAATATCTCTGAAACCTAGTCTCCTCACTTATAATATGGAGATAATCTTATCTCACCAGGTTAATGTGAATATTAAATAAGATAGTAGTTGTAAAGTGCAAAGTCCTCAGTACATAGTTATAATTATGAAGAATGCCATCATCAGGGATTCAATGAACACCTTGGCATGGAGGCCTCCCTGTTGGAAGTTATCTCACTCCCCTTATACTGATGGGCTTTCTGGATTCATCCTTGAGCTATCTATCTCACTCCTCAAAGGATTGCCTTAAATGGTGTAAATGTTGCAACCATGCTACATCTATTTTTTTCAAAAGTAAAACCCCACTAAATCTAACAACTCGTTTTCTTCTGTGACTTGAAATGAATTTTTGTATTTAGCGAGGAAGACACTTCTAAAACATTGTCTTGTTGGATAATTGAAAAAGTCCAATATTGAATACTGAATATTAGAAATATTGATTCAAATATCTTATCTATGTTCCATGAAGACCAGCATTTTACCACATTAATGCCCACATCTAATGCTGTGGGCATTAGATTCTGTAACATCACTAGCCTGGATGTCTCAATAGAGCCTTAATTTTCATTGTCTCATGACATATAACAGGGACTTCTAAATAATTCACTTGTGCTTGAGATCTCCATCATGGAGAGAGCTTTCATTCATGAAGCTGTTAAAAAGCTTAACAGAAATGGGTGAATATTTCTATTTTCTCACACTTTCCTCCTTATAAAAATGAAAAAAAAGTGTCTGGGACAAAAATCTGCCTTTAAAGGATAAAACATTATATCAGATACATGGAAATATTAGTACATCATTTAGGAATGAATGTTATATTACAGTTCCCACCAAGCATTATTCAAATAATGGTTTTTTCTGTCAAGCAGGCATAACATGGACCCCTTTCTATCACAACATGTAAAGACCTTGGCAAGAACAGAGAGTTTATAATACCAGGAACTTCAACTTTTAGAACTAATTTTGCTGACATAAAATTGCTGGTATAAATGTTGGCACTTCCTTAACTGAAGTTGTGATAACAAGTGTTGCTATAATGAAAACAAATGAGATTAATGGTCTTTTCCAGGTTTTTATCTGGCAGCGTCTTGCGAGATTGAAATTCCTTTTGCTTTGCCTCAGACGTGGTTACTCCCTCCACATGCAAGCCCCCCCCAAGTATAAATGAGGTAATACAAAATCTACCTGCTTGTGTTCTTTAGAAAATACACATAGTCTTAGGAGTGCCACAGTATGTATTCATGTTGAGAAGAACTGTACAAATGTAAGGTAATCTCAAAAAAAAAAAAGGAGCTAACAAATTCAATAAATTCAATGGGAAAAAAAAAGGGCATAGATTTTTTCTTATAGAATGAGTATGACTTAATGTGAAGAATAAATTGATAAAAAATTTTTAATCCATTTCTCTAAATATGGTGTGTATTATAGCCAGCATAATTCAGAGTTTTAATGTCAAAGCATAAAATTATTTTAGAAATGTATGTTGATGGACAAATCTTTTTTTTTTTCAGTAACATAGAGGATATAGATGATAAAATAACAGTGTACAACGGATGTCATAGCTTAATTAAATAATTGTACTTTGGATATTACAGTGTTGCTTATTTGCAGTAATTAATGCATCACTGCAGCTAATTCAGGTATTAGGTATTAATTAACTTCTAAACTAAGCAGTAGAATTTGCCTACCTGAAAGGTGTATTTAAACAGAGCTTTCATTAAATAATGGAGAGATCATACGTAATGAAGATATTTTCTCCCATACTAAGAAATGGTACAGTCCTTTGGTTTCTTCCAAGAGTGTATCAGGAGATAACAAAAATTTTCATTACTGTATTCAAGAACAATATTGAAGAGTAAATATTTGCACTAATATGTTGCCATTTTAGGGTTTCCTGAGGTGTTTGGAGTCTCAAAAGGTAAATAATTAAAGGATCTGCCTTCTTGGGTAGCACAAGGCAGTGCTTGATATAGGTTTGATGATTTCACTTGTCTCTTTGATAATCCATAACTGTCTACTGCAATTATTTTCATCATCCAGCCAGGCAAAGATAAAAGATGGAACGTTCTCTTTTTGCCTACTCCCAAGGAAATTCCATCATCCTTGAAAGGCCATGTGACTGCACAAAGCCCAATGAGAGTCGAAATAGGCAATCCACAAGGACAGCCTTAGTGTGAGCTGAAAATGAAGTTGTTACCAGACAGCAAACTACAATCCTCGCTTCTTATGAATATTTGAATGAGTAACTAAAAACAGCTCAGTAAACTCCAAGCAACTATGACAGCTGAAACTGTTTGGAAACTAGGAGTCCACCAGGACCATGATGAAAAGATCGACAGTTACCTAGTGCCTCATCCCCAGACTGGGTCTTCAGAGGGGGCAGTATCAGATCTATTTTACTCAGATATAAGTTATGAAGAATCTGATTTATCGTTGCACATTCAGAAGCTAAGCATCCCCCAATCTCTTGTGTTATTTTGACTTCATTAAATGCAATGATTCCTAACAATATTTTCAAGACAAGAGAATGCCGTGTTTTTGCAGACTCTGAAATATTGATGTTGTTGTTGTTCTTACTCATAGAAAATCGGCCCTAGTCAGTCTTCCATGAGTATCTTTTAGCTTGTTCTATGTGGGAAGAAAGACAATGAGAACAGAGTCCTGAAAGGCAATGTTCTCTGACTAATTCTTCCAAAAGCTCTAATAAAAAACGTTACCGGGTACACGGCCTGACTTATTTATTCCCACATTAGTTGTTGCTTTCTTTTTTTAAAAAAATCAGATAAATAACTCTTTTTTGTTGAAGGAGAAAACTCAGAACAGATTTTGTCACATGGCAGAGTTCTAGAAAGTATTTGTAGAAGAAAAATGTCAAAAGACAATGAAAAATGGATTTATTTTTATTTGACCTCCTTGAATATGTAAACAAAAGATGTGTGCCTCAGTTATCATCTGCGGCATACTGGGAAAGTAGTACATAATTTTCAAAGCAGTGCCTTTAACTGGAGGGAGAGAGCTAGTTATTTAGCTCCTCTAAGTGTGTATCGTCAATTCTACTTAAATCCACTTAGTTTTGTGCATTTTGATGAGCAGTGTATGTAAAATAGAGCCCTCTCATATTCCATGAATTCCATGTAAAGAAAGAAACTATGCAGGATGTATATCTAACATAGAAAGTGCTGCAATTCAAATCTAGTAGCTAACTGGAAATAAAATGAAATTGAGGGGAACCTCGAGGAAGATGCCATTCATTCAGTGGTTACTTATAAAATCTTTGTGAAATGTGGATTTTCAGTGGGAAAGCCCCTTTAGAAAGTTCGAAAATATATTGGTCACTGCCTTCATTGCCAAAGAGTTTGAGAATATTTTCAACGACAGTGGGGTTTACTGTGCTTGTCGAAGAGGCCACTGCTGGGACCCCTCTCCTCACCAATGGAAATGAGAGCCATATTTCCATCTTGATTATTAAAATACAATTCCAGCTTCTTGGTGTATCCGGACAATTGCAGACATTTCATGGCTCTTTGCTGTGTCCTTTTTCTTTAGCCCTGTGTGGATTTAAGATTGGTATTAGATATTGCCAGATTTTCAATTTTGCTGTAAACATGTTAAGAGACATGCAAAATGCCTTTCTGATCTGTGCTTGGCCAGTGGAGAGAAAAAAGGAAGTAGATTGAATTTGCTCACACCCACATGGGAAGCCCAACCCCTCAACATGAACAGTAACACAGTCCCTCTGGGGCAGCATGAGAGGATAGAGATCCATTTTAAATATTCAGAATTAGTCAGATTTAGTGCCAGTTGCAAAAGCTCACTAAATCCAGCATGGCTGTGGGAAGAATCTTGAATCAGAGGTCAGAAGTATAGATAGCTATGTGGCCTTCAGAAAGTCACTTCCATGCGCTGGACCCTTCTCTTAGCTGTGTGGGGTGATGAGATCAGAATGGAACAGAATGAGCATAGCTTTTAGAGTCAGAAGATAGGGGATCACATCCCCTATCTGTCACTCACTAGTTATGGTGACTTCCCGAATAATCTAGGTTTCCATTTAGGAGACACGAATGGCTCCCCTCTTGTACAGTTGCTTGAGAAAACCAATGATATGAGACAGGGAGAGCTCTGTCAGTTTTTCCTCTCTCCTCATGCTCAAGTTTTTCTCCAGTTTTAAATTCTGCAGAGTATTAATTGAATAAGATAAAGTCCTTTCTGCAGTGTATTTGAATAGAATTGGGGTTTGGTTTGTCACTGCTGGTGTCTTGGTATATCCTACCCATGGCACATGTGAGAGATTTAAAATTTAGTGGTTGGGATGCCTGGGAAATGTCAAGAGAGGAGTAGATGGTGAAGAAGGACAAGGTCAGTTGAAATCACTAAATATAATAATTTTGATACTTTCCAAACCTTTCATCTTATGGCCTGTGGTACAAAACTGTTATATATCAAATGTAATATTTTAATTTCAAAGGTCATAACTGGGTCAGTTTAAAATGGAAGTAACTCCAAAGACTTACACAGTAAATAAGTATTTGGGCAATAAATATGCATTGACATGTACTCATTTTTTCTTGCATTATAGTGATTTTCAAAATTAATGGAAAAAAAAGAAGCAACGTTATAATCAAGTGATCTTAAAAGTGGTCTCAGAAGACGAGAGCTTTCGTCCAGCAGGAGTGCAATCAGAACTAGCAGTAGCAGATTCTTCAAACTTTTACTTGAATTCATGGGAAAAATCTCCACCTAAAAAAATACCCTATTTTAAGTCCTGTTAATTCTCAAATATAAGACCCAGTAATCCTACTTTTAGATATTTGGCCTGAAGAAATACCATTATAATACAAGGAGTGGAGTTTACACAGTTACGGCAGCATTTTCTCTTAGAGTAACTAATTAGAAATGCCCTACTTTTCTTTCCATGGGGGAATAAATAATAGTTCGTACATACCATAAAATACGATATTGTTATTAAAAAGGGTGAAGCAGATCTATGCATTTAGCTATGAGAAGGTACCTACAATTTATTGTTGCGTGAAAAGAGAGCAAATTACTGGGCAATATGCTTAGTATGTACCCATCTGAAACAAGAAATATATATATGTATTATACAATTGTGTATATGTGTGTGTATTAAGCTAACAGAGAAAAATTCTCGGTATGTGTGTAACTGTTTACAGTGTCTACCCCTGGGTTAAAAAAAATTTTTTTTAATGCAATTCTGTTGTGGTGTAACATGCCACCACAAATGTAATACTTACACAATTAAAAACTAAATTTAAATATGAGTCTAAGTATTAAAATAACTTGAAAAATCAACATATTTCTTCTGACCTTTTCTTCCCCAGCAACTTAACAGTAATATACTTTAAAAACCCGAGGTCCGGGGGTGCCTGGGTGGCTCAGTGGGTTAAAACCTCTGCCTTCAGCTCAGGTCATGATCCCAGGATCCTGGGATTGAGCCCCATATTGGGCTCACTGCTTAACGGGGAGCCTGCTCTCTCCTCTCTCTCTGCCTGCCTCTCTGCCTACCTGTGATCTCTGTCTGTCAAATAAATAAATAAAATATTTAAAAAACCTAAAAAACAAAAAACAACCTGAGGTCTGTATGTGAAATGAATTAGTTGCTGACGTTGGGTCTGTGTTTTTCTGCCCCAAATCTAATCTTAACTTTTCCATTAGATTTCTGTGAATCTCAGAAAAGCTGGTTCATCCTCAGCTTCCTCATCAATAAAACAAAAATATTTGAAATAAATGTAGGGGTTGAGCAGGTCCGAGATATGGTTTTTTTTTTTTGAAATGAATTTCATGGTCTTTTGTGGTATCATACTTTTGTTCCAGAAGCTTCATCTTTTACTGCAAATAGCCTGTTACTTATTGGAGAAATGGTCAAAAAGGATTTCATAATACTCTATTTAGTCCTGATTTTCTGTTCTGAATAAGCTGAGTGTCAATCCGGGGATCAGGAAGATCTTCAGACCTTCATGGTCTTCACGTTAGAATAGTTGAGGACTGACCTTCCATTTAGAAAATGGCGGCCAAGAGCACCCCAGGTGTGGAGTTTCAGGTATTGAGGGTACACTATTCTCCCTGGAGATCTTTTGGGTTGCTTGCCTTTCAGGCTTCCAGCCTTTTCTCTCCCCCACAGAGGGCTGTGGTAGGCAGATTTTTGTGGAACATTGTGTCACGAACCCTTTTTGATTTTATTGTTCATCTGGTCCACAGCATGTATGTGCAGTAAGCCGGCCTTTGGAGAGAATGCATTCTGAATAAAGGCCACCGCAATTTGTTTGACACCATTAAAGTTACTTTGTTTTTTCTGACCACAGTGAGATCATGAATTATTCTCCTTCTCCGAAGACCCAAGTAAACATGACTCCAAGGATCATCCGCTGTGTAAAGGGGAATGAGAGGCACAGGGGCCATTGTGCCTGCCCTTGGAAGTTTAAATTTGTACTGCGGGAGACAGAAGGAAAACAAAATAAATCCACAAAGTAGAACACAATGTGCTGCTAAAAAAAAAAAAAAAAAGAAAGAAAGAAAGAAAAGAAAAAAAAAACACCAAAGATAAGTGTTCTGAACAAAGAGATAAGGAACTATGCTTCAAGGAAGTCCTGAAGTGGCCTCTTGAGAGCTTGATAGCACTTTACCTAGAAACATGTAAGAGAGAAAAGTCAGAGATTTTTTTTTATTATATCACTATTATAAAGGGATTTCTATGACAATTTTTTTAAAGATATCTTGGGCCACAGTGGATGGATTTGTACTTACCAAGCTAAAGTAAGGTTATCACTTTTATATTTCCAGTGGATTAGTATTAGATAGGAACTCAGACAGATAGAAACTGAAGAGGTGCTCTCCATGGCAGGTGTCCTCAAGTGGGGTCGGCGCAGGACCATCTGTTGCAATAAAGAACTGAAAATACTCCATCTTTATAAGTTCCTTTTAAATTTTATTCTTTAAAATAGTCTACCTTTGTATTTATTTTGTAATAGTGTGACATGCCAGGTAAGTATTGCCAAGAAGGTAATTTATAAATAAATATTCATGGTTGGGGCTGCTTAATTAGACATTTTACTTCTTGAAGTACCGATTTGTTAAATTCTACTTTAACTCAGTCATTTTGTACATTTTGGTGACTAGTTCATATGATGTTTATAGGAATATATTAGTCCACCAAATCTAGAAATCAATGCTTTTGAGAAAACAGAAAAACTAATTCAGTTTGTATTATAAATTGTAGATTTCTTTTACAAGGAAACTTATGAAAAGCAAATCTAGTGTTTCTTCTGGATTTCTAACATACCAGTGAAAATGTTCAGTTTGAGCAAGTTGGTAGGAAGATCAGTGATTAATAGATATCTTTCACTCCTCTCAGATACTCCTCTGGCTTTTGAGCTAAGCCATTAGGGATTTTTCGTGTGGGTAAAGAGTTCCCAGGGTAAGAGGCTTGTCTTTTGTTCTTATGGTTTGAAGGCAAAGCTTTCAGGGTTTCTGTGATTTACCATCAGTAAAGTAACTGTGGTAGGCTAAGGTGATTGACACTTCCTTGTCATTGTACTGGTAGGAATGCAGTGGAGTCCTCTCTGACTTCTGAGTCCCTCCCCCGCCCGCCATGTAGACTGTGGTCACTGTGTCACCAGCTTTGTCTCCTTATTCTGTCAGATGCCCTGCCTCATTCTGCAGGTGGATTACTCTTGTTGATTTTCCACCTAATTATGTGACATTTCTTGAGCACCAATATGACTTTTTTTTTAAAAGATTTTATTTATTTGACAAAGAGAGAGCACAAGCAGCGGGAATAGCAGGGAGAAGAAGAGGGAGAAGCAGACTCCCCACTGAGCAGGGAGCCTGATGGAGGGTTCAGTCTCAGGACGCTGGGATCATGACCTGAGCTGAAGGCAGACTCCCAACTGACTGAGTCACCCAGGTACCCCAACATTTGGTTTTGATCAAGGGATTATCTGCTGACTGTGTGGCTCCTGGGAGGGAGGACTGAGATATCTGTTTTATTTTAAAAGTACCCATAAACAAGAAAGAGTAAGTAGGGATATGGAAAAGCCATTGCAGTTATAAACTGGCACAACCTTTGATTTATAAAATGACTTTTTTCTCCATTAAATAAAAAGTGAGAATAGAATTTTATCAATAAAATAAGCATGGTTCAGGAGATTCTTAATAGTTGTATTAGACTATTAGGTCTCTTAGGTCTATTGGGTCTCTAGAAAAACAGGACCAATAGAAGATATCTATATTTATATTGGTATAGATATAGATATATCAGTCTTTTTTATATTAAGGCCCTTGTCCTAGTGGTTAAAGCTCACCCACATTTTGGAGGGTAATCTGCTTTACTCAGAGTCTACTGATTTAAATATTAATCTCATCCAAAAATATATATCTTTACAGAAATATCTAGAATAATATTTGACCAAATATCTGGGTACAGTAGTCTAGCCAAGTTGACACATAAAATGAACCATTACAATATGCTAACAAAGTCTTGGACTACTTGATGAATTACTACTCTACTGTACATATTTTACAAAATGCTTCCTCATGCACTGTGTGTGCTAGAAATAATTATAGTTCCGTGATGTCACTTTTAACAAAAGCACTGGAGCTATTTCCTTTGCAGAGAAGTCAGAAGTAAGCTCTGGTTACTGAAGGCATGAACCCACTGCCTAAAACTGAATTGTTAATCAGGTCCTGTCTAAAGAATCAAAAAGCATGATACAGGTTAAAATGTTGGTGTGGTACCCAGAAAAGGGCATCAAGCCAGTGGAAGTTGCCCCTGAGAATGTTCCTGTGAAGAAAGTAATCATTCTACTTTGACTAGATCTACACATTTCCCCCAACAATACATTTTTTTAAATGTTAGCTCTCTTTATTTTTTTAAATTTTTGAAAAATATTTTATTTGTTTATTTATTTATTTGACAGAGAGAGTGAGCACAAGTAGACAGAGCGGCATGCAGAGGGAGAGGGAGAAGCAGTCTCTCTGCTGAGCAGGGACCCTGATGTGGGGCTCAACCCCAGGACCCTGGGATCATGACCTGAGCCGAAGGCAGCCGCTTAACCGACTGAGCCACCCAGGTGCCCCTGAATTTTTAAAAAATATTTATTTATTTATTTAGTAATCTCTACACAACATGGGTCATGAAGTCTTGACCCCAAGATCAAGTCGCATGCTTTAATGACAGCCCGCTAATCCAATGTTAGCCCTTTTTAAATCAGAAAGCACTTGACTTCTGTGAGAAATCAATATTATTAAAGTCGTTACTGACACTTGCCTCCAAAATACCTTCAAGAGTTCACCTCCCAAATTGCATCTCCCAAAGAGCTAACATTTCCCTTCCCTGCATTGGATGTGTCTTAACATAAGCAGAGAAAGAATAGTCCCTTTATTTAACATCACTAGGATAAAACGTCCTTACCCTCAAGTTGCTTTGCTGATGTGCCTAGAAGTGCCAAATGCTGTTCTATTCTGCTGGAGTTAGTCAAGCGTCAACTGCCCACTTTGTACAGACAGTGGTCACCTCCCCTCGTATGTGTTGGAGAATCTAGTAGTGAATTCTCGTCTCTCCTGAGTCGTCTCCTGGGAGCTGCTTATCCACACTTCATTCACTAACTCGTGGCTCCCAGCTCTGCAGGGGGGATGCTGCCTGGTTCTGTCTACTTCTTGGCTCAGAACGGCCATCTGGGTCCTGCCAGTGACCCATGGGGAGCGCTGCTTTCCTTCTTGGGTCTAGCAGAGAGGGGAATAGGCAGGTAGAACCCACTTGCCTTTCCTGCCTTCCTCTTCTTTCCTCATGTAGCACTATGCTCTTTCGTATGCTGTTTGGCAGAGGAAAGTCAAAAGGAATGAAGACACGGGTGGGGAAAATGGGGAGGGAAACTGAGTCCCTATCAAAACAAAGCCAGCGTGTAGGTCCGCCAGAGTTCCCAGCTTTCCTGTCTCCCCCGTGCTTAGTTTTCCTCTGGAAGAGAGGAAAGAAAGCTTTCTTGAGCTTCATCCATCTTTTGGAAATGCCTCTCTTAACCAACGATTGATCTCACTCCAGGATTTCCTCCCTCATCAGTCTTTTCCTCAAGTTAGAGCTAATGAGTCTAAAATGTCCTGGAGGCTCCACTAGGACTGATCGAGGATCTTTGATACTCTGGGTCTCGCGCCATGGCACAGGTGCGTGTAGATGTTTAAGTTTCGTCTCTTCTAAAGTTTCCACCTGTGTGAGTTACAAATATATTTCCTAATTCTTCTGGCATCAAGTGGGTAACTGTTGGCAGGCATGTGAGCACACACTCACTTGCACTCGTATCAAGGACCAACTTAATTCTCACAGATAGTGAAATCTAAATATACATAGAAATGACATTTTTCTAGCTGTTTCATACTAAAGCTTGGCTCAGAAATGATGCCAACTTTTTTCTTCCATATTTTTCAGAACAGACACAGTTACTCTTTATTTTCCATTTCACACCCTGCCCTTGTGCTTCCTGAGCCTTGGGACTGGCTAAAAGATTGTGGCCATAACTGAGTCATTTGCCTATTGAGAATGCTTCTTAGCACAAAAAGCCCAGTTTTGAAATTACCCCTGGTTTTAAGCTAGGCCAAATCAAATTTTTAAAAAATGCATTGCCATTCCATTTCCTCTGGTTAGTGGAAGAAATATGATAGAAGAATATATGACCATCTCTTACTAAAATGCCATAATGGTATGGGGGTGTTGGGGGAGACTCATCATCTTTTTTCTACCTGCACGGAAAAACGAGGGATTACATTGAGAATCTCAATGTTTTATCTGAAAGAGCTTAGTATTTCAGAGTTTCTTTATATAAGGAAGTTACAAACACATTTTACTGACTGGAAATTTCTTCCCCCCAAGGAAAAGATTATATTTATTTGGAGAAATGCCTTGATAAACTGATTGGGAGTGGAAAGTTAGGCTTTTAGTAACAGATTGGAGGGAGGCAATAGAAACACAGTTACACTTCTTAACTTTTTTTTTTTTTTTTAAAGATTTCTATTTATTTATTTGAGAATGAGAGAGAGAGAAAGAAAGAGAGAGAGCACAAGCAGGGGAAGGAACAGAGACACAGGGAGAAGCAGGCTTTCTGCTGAGCAAGGAGCCTGATGCAGGGCTTGATCCCAGGATCCCGGGATCATGACCTGAGCCAAAGGCAGATGCTTAACTGACTGAGCCCCCCAGAGGACCCCACAACTAGACTTCCTTTCAAAGAAACGAATTGGTGGGGAGAGAGTCCACGGAGAGCTGATGAGCTATAGTGGTGTAGGAAGAGAAACAAGGGTTTACTGGATCAGTTTGTGAAAATTTGGATCCCAAGTAGACAACAAGTATTTTATTTTTTAAAGATTTATTTATTCATTAGAGACAGTGAGAGAAGTAGACTTTCTGCTCATCATGGAACCTGACACAGGGTTTGATCTAACAACCCCAAGACCATGACCTGAGCCAAAATCAAGAGTCAGATGCCTAACCGACTGAGCCACCTAGGAGCCCCTCAAATTGGCAACAAGTATTAAAGAATTGGTTAACAAATAGAAAAGAGAAATGCCGAATTGCAAATTGTCTGCTGAATATTTCCATAGTGTAATTCCTTCTTCCTCAACAAGTGTCTATCTCTGGAGCCATCTTGTATGAGTAGGATGGGTTTGTATTTGAATGGAGAGGACGGGAGTGAAGTAAAGGGAGGCCCCCAGGAAAAGGAAAAAGCCACGGTCCCAGGCACAAAACACAGAGAAAAATGAGCAGAGGCTGAACATTGGAATCAGAGGTGACTAAAGGACTAATGGAACTCCTGTAATTTTTAAGTATTCCCTGTGAGAACTTTGGATTTCCTACAGCATGTGAGACAGTGGTTGAAAATCATCTTAAAGATTTTAAATGGCAGGGTGACCCCACGATACCTTGTTTACAGTTAGCAAAGACTGAGTTTTTGTCACTTAGAAGGAATAATTCAGGAGCACTCATTAAAAGAAATGCAAAATCTCATGAGCATAATAGGACAAAACAGGTGTTGTGAAGCAGTGACTGGGGTGTGCATTTTGTGTGTTTCATTTGGTTGAATGGAGCAGAGGTGTACTCCAGTAATCATAGGTCAGTGTTTTCCAAAATCTTCATTTAATTACTGTTAATTACAACAGAGAGGAAATGTCCTCTCTCAGGGATCTGGAATTCAGCCTCCTGCAGACAATTGCAGTCCCTTCTCCTCCCCAAGCCTTTGAAGGCTCATGTTTTATCCTGAACAGTCATTAGATATTTGTATAATGCTCTATCATACTTCCTTTAGTTTTCACATGAAAAGTCCCCCACCCCCGCACACAGCATTTATAGTAAAACCAATGCTAAGAAAATTTCCCATCCTTGGGTGGAAAAAATTAGCCCCCTTTCCAGCTTTAAAATTATTATTATTATTATTATTATTTTACCTAGTTATTTATTGACTGTCTCCTTAGGTAGAATGCAAAGTTTGGAAGAACAAAAAGCCTTTTTAAAATTTGTTTATCAGAAGTTTAATACAGATCAGAAGTTTAATACACATTTATTGAACATATGAGTAATGTGGCATCCATACCCCCAGGTGTGCTTTGCTTGATATCCCCTAAAATGTACATAAAGTAGTCAGAGAAGTCTCAGGGAGGGGAGTTTATGGAGAAAAATCTCAGGTCTTCTGTTCTAGTTCTCAGTCATTCTGAAATCTCTCCTAGGCCATAGCTGGCATAGAAGGAGTCTTGGTACAAATTAGAAAAACTCTGTCACTAAACAGGTGAATTTTTGGAGGTGTCTCTTTGTCTAGGCTGATGAAACTGCTGCTAGGTCCTGTGGCTTGGCAGAATGAGCTAGGTGTGCGTGTCACTTGAGAGTCTGGGTTCTCTCTGCACCCCTCCAGGTGTCCTGCATGGTCTCTGCCCCCTGTCTCCAGTATCCTCAAACGAGGAGGACTCTGACTGGTTCACTCAGTCACGACTCGATGTGACACTGCTGTATTGGGCTGTCCCTGACTTAGACTCCTCTGGTCCTGTCAAGGAAGACCTCTTGGTAGGATTGCCTGGTTTCCTCAAAAAAGGACGGTAGCTATCTATGTGATTTACAGGATGGATCTACGGTGGCTTTGTGGTGGATAGAGCTTTGGGATATAAACCCAGGTCAACAGGTGAGAGAAAAAACCATGGTGCCATCAGATGTTGCCAAAGATAAGGAAAAAATTGTCGTGGAATTATAAGCCAAAAGAGGCTGGAAGCTTACTTTGGACTGGCTTGCCTTCGACTACTTTCATTTTTGTTCACAAACACTGTGTTGTGGCATTATCCCTATTTGGTGGCTAATAAAACAGGCCCAGAAAGGGTCAATGTACCTCAAGTCACATAGCTATCAAATAGACTCAACAGTTAGACCCAGGCGTCTTGCTTTCTCATTTCCATCTGTTTTTGTATTTCACCATAGTGCTTTCATTCCAAGAACAGCCCCACTGGGTAAAGATGTTAGAGATCATGACAGAAATGATCCATTTTTCTTGTATCTACAAAGGTGTGTTTATTTTTAAAACACCTGATCAACTGCCTATAATTACTTAACACCACTTGTGTGCTTCGAATTCAGATATTCATTTATTTTTATTCTTTAGTACTCACTGAATTCCCTCATTGTGACAGACCGACCTTGCAAAGACTTTTCCAAAACCATTAGATTTGTTAAAGAGAGAGAGAGAGAATCTCTTCTGGGAGAAAACAAAACAAAACAAAACAAAAACCATTTTAAACCTGATGACATTTATTTATTCTGTCACTCTACCATCTTTTCCTCCTTTTCTGCCCCTAATATCAAAGCAACAAATACATAGAAATACTCTCCAAGGTCTTCCTTAATTTTTGTTCTCAAGAAGAAAAGTGAAGTAAATGTGACTGATATATGTTTTAAAGATTTGCTGATGGGTTCTCAGTACTGCCATAGAAATATCTTTATATCTTGGATACAGAAGTCTAGCTCTTCATTTAAAGCAATTTTCTATGTGGCACAGAATAAAATGGTCACAGGAAATGCTTAAAGCCCTATAGCTTTCAACTCCTCAGATATGATAGGCATATCACATTTGCAATATGCACATCATATATCTTTTTGGTTTTATTTTTAATAAAAAATAATTAGCTTATTTATAAATTTGTTCATTAGCTGCTTTCATATTGTCATTTTGACCATTTTTATTAGCTTCAGAGGTAGAATTTAATGACTCATCAGTTGCATATAACACGCAGTGCTCATTCTATCACGTGCCCTCCTTAATGCCCATCACCCAATTATGCCTTCTCCCCACCCACCACCCCTTCAGCAACCTTCAGTTTATCTCCTAGGGCTCAGCATGACCATTTTCCAACCTAAAAAATGTCCTTTTATCCTAAGGATTCGACATAATGGAAGGCCCACCCCACTGAGACAGCCAACTGCATTCTCCTTCAGATTTACATGATTCAGTTCTTCTGTCCTCCACTTAACTGGCAGGAAAGTTGTAAAGATAAAGGAGACAGTGTTTCTAAAATGCTTTTAGATCTTCTGAAGGCAGATCTGTGAGATACACAGTGATGATGATGATGTGTTAATGATTATACTGAAGAAGGAAGAAAGTGGCTTAAAAATAAGTTAATAACCTTAGATAACACTGACAGACAAAAGAAAAGTAATATTTCTTATAAAACTGTATAATATAATATTTCCTCACAATTGCTAAACACTGTGTCTTCATTTTTGGGAAGTCAAGAGATCTCCTGCTTGTGAAGAGACCACCATTTTAGGAAATGGATGGTTTAGGTGGCTCAATAAAACCAATAAAAAATTGACCAATGCCTCCTGTTTCCCCTCAGCTGACTTTTGCAGTTGAATGGAAATGAATTTGGAGTCTGAGAGGGTAAGGGAACTGAGGTTTGTTGAGAATCCGAATTATAGAGAGAATATTTGTGTCCCCTCAAAATTCGTATGTTGATGCCCTAATCCCCATTGTAGCTGTATTTGGGGATGTGGCCTTTAAGGGTTAATTGGGACCATAAAAGTAGAGTCCTGATCCAAGAGAGTGAGTGGCCCTGTAAGGAGAGACACTGAAGAGCTTTCTGTCCGTCTCCTTTGTGCAGAGAGGAAAGGCCGTGTGGAGACAGAGTGAGAAGGAGACAATCTAAAATCAGGAGGAGAGCCTCACCAGATCCTGAACCCTGCTGGAAACTGGTCCTGGACTTTCTAGCTTCCAGAATGGCAAGAAAATACATTTCTGTTGTTTCAGCCCCCTAGTTTGGAATTTTGTGAAGGTGGCCCAAGCAGACTACCACAGTCTGCTGTTGTCAATACTTGCAAACAAAAGTGAGGTGTCCTCAAGAACTTAGGGATGATAGAAACAAGACTGTGCCTATGGCTTCCAGGCCACCAACACCAGATGAAACAGTGTCAATAATGTCAGTGACACAGTTATTCTATTTACTTAACACCTATTAGATGCCAGGCACGAGCATGGCACTTCACAAGTGTTCACTCATTTAATCATTCCAAGCTTCTATTAATAAGTCTCTTTTTTGATTTGCTCCTTTTAAATATAGTCATAGAGTCTTAGAGTGATTAGGTCACACTCAAAGTCATAGAGTCTTAGAGTGATTATGTCACACTCAAAGTCACTCAGAGAAGAAGGGATTCAAGCCTGGGCTGTCTAATCCCCAACGTCAAGGGCCTAATCTTGTTCACACTGCCACTCAAAGGATGCCTTTAATACTTAAGGAAAGAGTGTGGCTATCAGAAGAGTAGTTAGTTAGCAGGAAAGCACAGGAAATGAAAATTATAGACTAAAAGCTGGCATAATTCATCTTGGAACATCTGAGATCTCTGTCTTCTCAAATGAGTTTCCAAAACTGTGAAAATCAAGCGTAAGCTTATAATTAACAAAAGTCAGTCTGCCCTCTATTCTACTTTACTCACATTTGTTGTGTATCTTCAACTAGCTAATGAGCTCTTTAAGACCTAGAGCTAGGATGTGATTTGGACTTCTTCAGGATTGTCCTTAGCTGAAAGCAATGTTGAGAAAAAGCAAGTGCTCAATAGATGCTGATTGAATCCTACTAATCTGACCGCTCACAACATCAGGTCTACTGGAGAGATCCAGAGACTTCCTTGGTTACTGCTTCTTGCTCTTCAAGCCCCACTCCCTGGTCTGTAGCTGAGCCCAGTCATGCCAACACTTCCTACTCTATTCTGAAGATTTTCTGGATTTCTGTAGGCATTCTGCAAGTAAGAAACAAGCAATTTTTGTCCCTGAGGCTCTTGGAAAACAGTGTCTTGTATGTCCTATTTCTATGGAGCATCAAAATTTCACAAACTTATTGAAAATTATAATAAAATAAATTTCAATTTTGAAAAATACGTATTCACAAAGATTTCTTTTGACATCATGTTTTTACCCCTCTTTTATCAGCCTGTACCTTCTAAATGACCCTTCCTCTTTATTTCTTCACTCTGAGCCAGAATAAGTGTCCCAAAGGCATTACCTTGCTGAAATCTTCCATTTTTAAAGGTCAAATGCATGTATTTCTTTTATTCATTAGGCTTTTAAGTAAATATGCCCATGACTTGATTCTGGTAAGAGAAGTGAGTCTTTGAAAGATACGCCAGAAGTATGCAAAGCGATCTCAAAAATGGGAGGTTTACTATGTCAAAAAAATTTGAAGATGGTCCATATTCATTTTTATGGATTCATTTTTATGGAAGCTTGATCATGCAGATGGAAAGGAAAATTATCCAGTACTTACAGATTGGAGTGCAGTCTAGAATATTAATATCACAATGATTATTTGCTATCACCTTATAGATTTAGAGTTTATGAGGCAAATATTTGAACAAACTTTATCTCTTAGATATTGGGTCTGCCATTTTAGTAGACTCCTGTTGTGGATTCAAGTTCCCAGTGCAAACAGTGGGTATTTTATTGGTTAAGCTAATAGGGTAGAAGAGATTGTACACAGTTTTTTTTTTTTTATTATTATTATTGACTATATTCCCTATGCCGTTTGTTTTATCTCTGTGACTTATTTATTTTATACCTGAAAGTTTGTACCTCTTAATCCCCATCACCTATTTCACTCATCTCTCCCATCACCTGACCTTCCCTCTGGCAGTCACCAGGTTAGACTCTGTATTTAAAAGTTGATATTTTTTCCCTTTGTTTGTTTGTTCATTTGTTTTGTTTTCTAGATTCCACATATAAGTGAAATCATATGGTATTTGTCTTTGTCTGACTTATTTCCTTAGCAAATACATAGATTTCTGATGAATGTTTTCTCTAACAGTTGTTAAGTGTCTATCCATATCCTCTTGGCCTACTTCTAAGTTCATTGGTGGCTGTGGTGGGCAGTTTCTGTACACACTGTTTTCTATTGGAAGCTCTCCAGTGTGACAGGAGATGCTCATTTCTCATGAAGGCAAAGCCACCTATGGTGTGGGGTGGGGGGAGTCGATGTTCTTCAGTGGGAGAATTCTGTAAGGTGAAATTCAAGGTAGCTCAGGTCCTAGAGCATTAAGCCTCAGTTTCCTGCAGTTGTAACACACTCAGTAATATACCCTTAATTAGGTTTTCTCTCTTGAAGATTAGATAAAGCAATAGAGATAACACATGCCTGATTTTGATCTTTGTTCTGTCTCTAACGGGAATTTTGTCAATGTCTTAACAAATGTGACCATTTTGTTCTTTGCTTCTGTTACTCTTTGTATTCTTCTTTGGAAATACACCTTCCCCTTAAGACTGCCCTTGGATGGATAAAGAAGGTGTGATATATATATATATATATATATATATATATATATATACACACACAGACACATATATGTATATATGCAATGGAATATTACTCAGCCATCAAAAAGAATGAAATGTTGCCATTTGCAGGGATGTGGATGGAACTATAGTATATTATACTAAGAGAATTAAGTCAGAGAAAGACAAATACCATGTTTTTTCACTCATTTGTGGAATTTAGGAAACAAATAAGCTGAACATGTGAGAAGGGGAAAAAAGAGAGAGAGAAAGAGAGAGGGAGAAGCAAACCATTGCCTATTAAGAGACAAACTTAACAAAAGAGAAAAAAACTGAGGGTTGATGGTGAGGAGGAGGGGGGAGGATGGGCTAGATAGGCGATGGGCATTAAGGAGGATACTTGTTATGATGAGCACTGTGTGTGGTATGTTAAGTGCAGAATCCCTAAATTCTATTCCTGAAACCAATACTACACTATTGGTGTAGTAATTACTACACCATTACTAATGTTATTTAACTAGAATTTAAATAAAAATTTGGACAAAAAAAAAAAAAAGACTGCTATTGGGGGCAGGAGCCATAGCTATTTTGTTTGTGTCTATATTTCCAGCAAGTAACAAAAGACTTAGCACATGGTGAGCCCTTAATAAGTATGCTTCATGTGGAAACTTATGTATGTAGGTGTTATGGATTTTTTTTTTGTAAAATTCAATAGGTTTTATTATATTCATAAAGTTGTGCAGTCATTTCCTAATTATAGAACATTTCTGTCACCCTCCCAAAACCCTATACCACCAAATTCCTTCCTTCCCTAATACTCTGGCAACCACTGATTTACTTTCTGTCTCAGTGGATTTCCTTATTGTGGACATTTGTTATAAATGGAATCATAAAGTATGTGGCCTCTTGTGTTTGGCTTCAGGGTTTGGGCAAGATGTAGTATAGATTAGTACTTCATTCCTTTTTATAGCTGAATAATAGTCCCTTGCATGTATATACCACATTTGTTTATCGATTAGTCAGTTAATGGACATTTGGGTTGCTTCTACTTTTTGGTTATTATGAATAATGCTGCTAAGAATATTCATGCACAAGCAGCTGTATCATTTTATATCTCCATCAGCAAAGCATGAAGGTGCAAAGACATCTACATCCTCACCACTTGTTATAATTTTCATGTTTCTTATAGCCTTCCCAGTGCCAGATTAAATTTGATTTGGAAAGAGTGGTCTTTGGAGGACTTCTTAGCATTCCTTTTTTATCTGGTTATTTACTTTCCTGTGAGACTTCTCCCATTTTGCAGCAGCACAGAAAAGAAAATCCACAAAGCAGCCAAAATTGTTGACTTGTAAGAAGGCTGTGATTATTTTTCAACATTGAACTTTTTCCCTGGCAGCTTCCTTTCCAAATATAATAAAATCACAAGTAGTTCAGCATCATGTAAAGTGCACCTCTGAGCCTATCAGGTTGTGTGGCCAAGGAAAAGTCACTTTCCTCTCTGGACCTCAGGTATTTTACCTGTATACTGAATAAGATGTGTTCAGTGTCTTTTTTTTTTTTAATTTATTTTCAGCATAACAATATTCATTACTTTTGCACCACACCCAGTGCTCCATGCAATCCATGCCCTCTCTAATACGCACCATCTGGTTCTCCCAACCTCCCACCCCCCCGCCACTTCAAACCCTTCAGATTGTTTTTCAGAGTCCATAGTCTCTCATGGTTCACCTCCCCTTCCAATTTCCCCCAACTCCCTTCTCCTCTCTAACTCCCCATGTCCTCCATACTATTTGTTATGCTCCACAAATAAGTGAAACCATATGATAATTGACTCTCTCTGCTTGACTTATTTCACTCAGCATCATCTCTTCCAGTCCCATCCATGTTGCTACAAAAGTTGGGTATTCATCCTTTCTGATGGAGGCATAATACTCCATAGTGTATATGGACCACATCTTCCTTATCCATTCATCCTTTGAAGGGCACCTTGGTTCTTTCCACAGTTTGGTGACTGTGGCCTTTGCTGCTATAAACATTGGGGTACAGATGGCCCTTCTTTTCAACATCTGTATCTGTGGGGTAAATACCCAGTAGTGCAATTGCAGGGTCATAGGGAGTTCTATTTTTAAGTTCTTGAGGAATCTCCACACTGTTCTCCAAAGAGGCTGCACCAAATTGCATTCCCACCAACAGTGTAAGAGGGTTCCCCTTTCTCCACATCCCCTCCAACACATGTTGTTTCCTGTCTTGCTAATTTTGGCCATTCTAACTGGTGTAAGGTGATATCTCAATGTAGTTTTAATTTGAATCTCCCTGATGGCTAGTGATGATGAACATTTTTTCATGTGTCTGATAGCCATTTGTATGTCTTCATTGGAGAAGTGTCTGTTCATGTCTTCTGCCCATTTTTTGATATGATTATCTGTTTTGGGTTTGAGGAGTTCTTTATAGATCCTGGATATCAACCTTTTGTCTGTACTGTCATTTGCAAATATCTTCTCCCATTCCGTGTGTTGCCTCTTTGTTTTCTTGACTTTTTCCTTTGCTGTGCAGAAGCTTTTGATTTTGATGAAGTCCCAAAAGTTCATCTTCACTTTTGTTTCCTTTGCCTTTGGAGACATATCTTAAAAGAAGTTGCTGTGGCTGATATCGAAGAGATTACTGCCTACATTCTCCCCTAGGATTCTGATGGATTCCTGTCTCATGTTGAGGTCTTTTATCCATTTTGAGTTTATCTTTGTGTACAGTGTAAGAGAATGGTCGAGTTTCATTTTTCTACATACAGCTGCCCAGTTTTCCCAGCACCATTTATTGAAGAGAGTGTTCAGTGTCTTACTGGAATGTTGGAATAAACCCTCTCAGAGCTTTTAGCTTTGAAACACAAGGCAGTAATAGATGTCTGCTTAATTTTTACACCCTAATTCTTAATCCTTTCTTTTGGGAATTATTCCTCATTTCTGGCAACTGATTCTTTTGGGAATCTCAGAGTCAATAACCCTCATTCCAGGAGTGGACCTAGCTAAATACTTCTTCCTGGAAAAGTGATCAGTTCAGGCATAGGTATAGGGTGCAAGCTAGGGAAACTGGAGTCTTTCCTGGGACCTCTGAGCTCAAGCTATCAAGGTGGATGCCATCTGCTGCTGTGTATATTAGCTAAAGGAATATATCTCCTATGCTGCTGGTGGCTTTCATGCCTTCCACATGGAACATAGAAATGATGGGAGAGATTGTGCCTTTTGAGGTCCTTGATCCATCTGGGCCTGCAGTCAGATCAACCTCTACATTTTCTGTTCTTTCTTTCATGTGTGTGTGTAATTTATTTTAAGTTGGATTTCAGTCACTTCTATAAATCTAAAGTGGCTGACTTACAGTTATGCAAACATTTATTGTCTATCCTGGATATTCTGGAGTAAACAAAGAAATATACGTTCATATTCTCAGGGAGTTTACAGGCTAGTTTAATGGCCCAGAGGCAGAAATAGGAAAGCCAGCTGAACAATCAACCTTTTCTATCTGAGGAAAGTTGCTTCGGCTGTCCACTTTACTGATCAGTATTTTAACTAATGTGCCATTTCAGTGATTACCATTTAATGGCACATAGTCCCACATAGTTTTAGCATCTGATGGTCCTGAGTGCTCTACCACATATTAGCTACATAACTTTGGACATGTTTTCTCCCCCCCCCCTTTTTTGCTGTGTTGTTTTTAATCATTTATTTATTTATTTATTTATTTATTTATTTTTGACATGTTTTCTAATGCTCAGAGCCTCATTTTCTTTTTGTCATTCACAAAGTAGGGATAATATTATTTAGCTCATGCGCTGTCTTGAAAATGAAATAAAACAATTCAGCTAACACAGTTCCCAATACCTAATACATCTTCACAACTTTACTCCCTTTCTCTGTCCAGAACCCCCTCTTGAAAAATCAAACTGTCAGAATTGGTCTTTAAAAAATACCTTTAAATAAGAGAAACCTTTTTTTTTGAAGCAGTGATAAAAAATAGTTATTCATATACATCTTAAAATAGTAAGCGTTTATTTGGGATAATGAATTCACAAACACATTTAAAGAACATAGTTTAATGGTTTGCCCAGGTGTTGGCAGAGTTCAGGAAAGCTAGCATGCAGAGACTGATATTCCCCAAATGTAACTATCCCTCATACAGAATGAAGAGGATTACTAGAAATTAAACAACAACCAAAAGGTACTTAGTAAGAATTATTTTGCATGAAAGTCATGGATTTTCAGATTCTGAGTTGTAATTGTAACAATCTCCGTATGACATTGGTAACAACCAATACATCCAATTGTCATTGACCCCAGGACTTGTTGACGCATGAATAAGAAATGAAAGTAATGTAATAACCCAAAGGGCATCCCTGTGAACCACTCTCTATTCTTATTATTGTTTAATGAGCACACACGATAAATTAATATTATGCTAATGGATGATCCGTTTATCTTCTGCTGGGTCAGGGCATGTATAACACATTCACTTGACTTTTAGTTACATTTCTAGTTTTTCCAAACATTAGTTACTCTTTTCAAAACTTTAGTTGCCCTTGTCTTTAATAACCTGACCTTAACTACAGGGCGACCAATATTTGCTAAAGTACTGAAGAAGCAATTGAAAATATTTTAAGATATTTCCTGAAAATAATTATTCATTACTGTACTGTATAAACTAGAAATATAAAATGGCACAAGGGGTGCTGTTACAGTCTAAAATAATGGCAAGTTTGTTTACAGAACAATCATCTTTTGAATCAATTATTTTTTCTGATTAGATTATACTCATAAGGAAATGAATGCAGTGCCCTTTAGAAATGCAATATAGTTATGGGCTGGGGGTAAGCCCACCCTCTCCCTGTACATTTTAATGATTAGCAAAGCTATCTCATGGTTTGGATGGAGGCCCAGGAAATGATCCAAATGGGATTATATTTTCTTAATCTATTAGGATAATGTACAACTTGCTTCCATTCTCCACCCCACCCCATCTAACTTGGCAAGTATTGTTAGCAGACTCTGAAATAGTTATATTCAAGAGACAGACTCACATAGAGTTTATCATCTCCAGACACTGTGTCTGTCATAGCCTGAAATCTTAAGAAGATAGTATTGCTGACTAGAAGAGAATTCTTGTATTTTAGAATTTGATTGATTATGGGCACCCAGTTAATAGTCAGTGTGATCAGCATTATGCAAACATATAAGAGTCATGGCTTCTGTTCCCTAAAAGTAATTGTCTTTCACACACACCCCTTAAAAAGCAACTATCAAGTTCCAAATTCAAAATCATAGTTCAGGAAAATCTGGGTGAAAACAAGGGTGATTTAGGGGAGTCAGTGTTTCTTAGCACCTGTTTCTTAATCTACACGCATAGGCCAATATAAGCATAACCATTGGGGAGGAGAGAGGTGCTGTTTATATAGGGATCTGGTGGCTTAAAGTTAGGTAACCATCTGAACCACTTTCAGAATTAAAGAGCTCTGAAAGAAAAAGTGGTGAGCCCTGCATGGAGAACACATTGAGACCTTGCTTTCTGCTAAGCTGATTTTGTCTAGACATGATTATGATCATTGAGAGACTCGGGGATAAGAGCAAAAGTTGCCAGCCACATCAGAGAAAGGGAACACTGCTCTTTCTTCTTCCTATAGATACTTATGGTTCCCATGGGACATTGCAGAGTCTTGGGTTCTGGGAGTTAATACCAAAAGCTTGGAAGAAATCCTTATTTGGTGTCTCATTTGGAGTGGACTGCTGAGAAGACCATGCCAACTATCTGGAGACAGCTCCATCTGCAGACCTTTCACATCTATAGAACTCAGTGAGCCAAGCTGATGGTCAGAAGTGCAAGGAATCCAGGAAAGAGAGATCCTTCGGTCGCTCTTGTGCCATTTTGCACCTTTGTGGGTCTTTGAGAGACCATGGCATTATGGGTAATTAACATGTACCATTGAGTTGTTGATTGTGCTTTACCTCAGTTTAAAACTCTTGCAGAATATTTTGGTCAGAGAATTGACCAGCAGGAATATTTGTCCAACATGGCATAGACTACTTGTTTTCTGGGTGGAATTTAAGTGAAGGAGCATTTAATACTCCCCTGCTTGCTCCCCAAATAACTATGTCTTTTATTTCAGACAAGTCATTGAATTATGCTCAAGTGGAATCTTATTTTGGCTCTTCATTTTGTGCATATAAAAGTAGCTCCAAAGAATAGGATATGGTGTGGTTGAAGAAAACTCCCTCCCTTTTATGTTAAACACCTCTGTCTTCATTTATTTAAATTAATCAAGCATTAGCTTGGGCTAAGATTTTAGAATTAAGAAATGGAGAAAAATTAGCCCCACTGCCCAAACAAGAGCTTTTCTTTGCCCATGATAGAGAAGCTCTATATGTGGAGGAGAAGATCATTAGAGTGAATCTCTGAGGCCTGGCCTCATGAAAATAGGTTAAATTTAGTAAGTCTCTTGAATGTAGTAAAAAGGAATTATTTGAGGTGGACTGAAGCAAAGTGACTTGGGAATCAATTTGGCATTCATTCATTTATTCATTCAGTAAACATTTATAGGAGATCTAATTTGGCTTCTAACCAAGAACAAGACAGAGTTCCTACTCTCATGTAGCTTACAATCAACAGATTTCTAAATGTGAATTGAGTACATCTCACAGGCAAAGCAATGAGATTTCCTGGGTGTGGTGTGCAGAAGAATTTACGGTTTAATGGTGAAGTTGAATCTTAACATTAATCATCAGTCCAAGCTGTGTTTGATTAGGGCTCTATTAAAGATATAGGTCAAGGACCAGAGTGAGTAATGTTCTTTTAATCCCTTCTTTGTACTAACTTTTTATTTTTGTAGAGCTTTCATCTGGGAAATATTGGTTTTGTAAATATTAATTCCATTAGAAAAAAGCTGTAGAAAGCAATGGAAAGGACACTTTGGCTTTAGGTTTGGTGTTGATGGAGATATAGCTCCGTTAATCTCGTATAATACCTCCCTGTGAATAGAATTCCTGAAGTTTCCTTTTGTCTTTGAACATACAAATGGAATTTACTTATCACAGGGTTGGCTTTGCATGAGCCAGGGCCTGTAGGCTTCGGAGACCCCCTGGATGACAAACCAATGCCACAGCTCACTGAACTTTGAGGTTCCTGCACTGCCGGCAGAACTCATGGTTTGAAACCACTGCTTATGAGCTAAATTTTCTTGTCCTGTCCACTTACTCACAAAGCTATGACCAAGTTATCCAGTAATTCTTAGAATGTCAGCGGAATCAACTCATTTATTTATTGGATTTCTTATTGTGTGAAGAAGCAGGTTAATAGCTAGTCTTGAGACACTGTACAAAATAAAGAAGGCTCTAATGGAGCTAAAAGTTTCTAACACCCCTACCAGTTACATTTTCTATTGTTGCTCTATTCAATATTGCAGTATTTCTGGGAGTTTATGTAGCTACTAAGCCAGCTATTTAAAAGCCTGGAGGTGGGGTTGTCTAAATTATTATTCTATGAGGGGTGATGTGTGCTTTCAAATATATGTTTGTCTTTAGATCCTTAACCTTTAGCCAATTCCATGTTTGTCATGATTTATTTTCTATATATGTTTTTGACCTTCTCTTGGCAGATGACTTCAACATTATCTTTGTTGAGAATGATTCTGACACTGGCTAGAGAGATACAATTGTGTTCTGTTTATGCAATATAAAAAGCCAGAGCACTTTTTCCAAGCTGTCGTCATACATCACTGTCAGTATTTTGAACCACTAAATTGTTATTAAAAATTCAGGGACAATAATCCATTTTAAGAATATCATGAGAAAAGCAAATACTGTAATGACTGATTGACATTTCAAGAATAACATCATTCAAGACATGCTAATTTTTCTACAACCCCTTTCCCTGGATAAGTGTCTATTGTATAAATAAATTTGGTTTCCAACCCCTTCCCAGCATTGCTTTTGATGAGGGAGTCTTGATATTAAAAAATAAAATCATCTGAAATGAAATTTGCTTATGTTCTCCATGCTTTACAGTAAAAAAAAAAAAACAAAAAAACAAAAAAAACCCCAGCCTGCTTCATGGCTAGAATAAATGACTTTCTTTACCAGCAAGGGTTTTGTATCACATGGTTTCCACTATTTTTCAAGGAAAAAAAAAAACCCTGCTATAATAAGCACCTAAATTGGCTTGTGCATGGGTTCAGGAGTGATGAAGTATGATGAGAAACATCCTGGATAGAGAGTTAGGAGATGGGAGAGTTCTGGTTCTGAACAAGCTATGACAAAGCTGTGACCATAACCTTGAATATAAGAATTAATTTCTCATACCTGTAGTTGGCTTTGGGATTTTGTTTCTTTGCTTCTTCTTCTTCTTCTTGATTAAGCATGCTTTGGTGTGTTCTGGTTCTGGTAGACTATGACAGGATGCACGGATAAAAATGTAAGAGTATGTCTCACGAATACCCTTTCTCATATTCTTTATGGAGGAAATTTTTTTTCCAGCCAAGAGTGGGAAACTGACCTTCCAAACTATGTTTTCAAATACTTTCATCCACTTTGGCAGGACAAAAGGATCATGGACAATTTATAACTTTCACTTGTCACTATAGTAGAAAATAAGTGGCTTTTTTCAATTAGATGCTAATGACACTGATAAAAGAAAACTGTTAGTGCTTTTTTGTACCAGAAAGTACAGATCCCAATATCATAAGATGATCAATAATAATAATTTGCATTTATGTAGTGTCCAGGTTTATAAGACAGTTGCATTAAAAAAAACCTCTTGTTTGACCCTCCAAAAATAAGAGTGTTATCTTTTCTGTTTGATAGATGGGAAAATTGACGTTGGGTTATGAGGGGTAGAACCAGATCAACGTCCCTGTCTTCCATTTCTTAATTCAGTTTGCTTTGCATCACACCATGCTTCCTCCATAATCTCACAGCAGGGCAATATAAACCATGATTTATCAAGTGCTTCCAACATTATTTTGGGATACTGGGATGACACATTCTTGATGACAAAGTGGGCATTTGAAACAAACCATTGGGAGAGAACAGTCTTAGTACTGGAGGGATAATTGCGATAATAAAAAGTACCTAGTATTTGTACAGAAATACACAGTATACTGAGTACTGATTTTAGGGTATCTTGAAAGAATAATCTGACATGAGCTCTATTATCCTTTGGTTACCGTTGTGGAATCCAGTGATGTGAGGCTGAGGGCATGCCTTACAAGACTGGCATAGTGCAGGGACAGGCTTGTCTGTGAAGTTTATGTCCAACGACACCACATAGGCATAGAAGTCACCAGGGAACCCAGTTGGCTGTTCTTAATAATTGGAACTTTTCAAAAAACAACACAATTATCTCTTTACCAGTAATCATTTTTTCATGGAGAAGGGGAGATGCAGAAGAAACATGCAGTGTAAAATACTTATTAAAAATATGGGCTCTGGAATGAGATAAAATTCAATATCTTGCTGACCTACTAATATTAGGATAATAGATAATATTACCCACCTGTGTCCTTTGATACACAGCTACTCCTTTAAGGAGGAACTGCCTCTCTAGAATGGGCTTTGTTATTGTGTCCTATTCAATTGTTAGGGAATTAAGTTCTGATCCTATTACTTGATATGCCCCCTCACTTTCCAATGAGATGGATTTCGCGTTCATAAGTTTTTCAAAGCAAAAGTCATCACCACTTGTCAGTTCAGCAAACATCCTTATCCCCTTAATATCTGGAATACATTAATATCAGAGATGATAAAGTGTCAGTGTGGGGGCCTGGCCCCCTCTTCAGCCATGATTATTTGTGTCTCAGTTAAGAATAGTCCAGAATCTGATCTCCAGAATGAGTTACAAGGGCACTCAAGGACTAGGACTATGATGGGTTGAATTGACATCTGCAGATTAGAAAGACTCTAAACATTTTCAACGTTTTGTGTCATTTTTATGTGTACTGCATAATTAAAAGTCTCCCATTCTAAATGACAGGGGAATTATTGATTGGTCCTTCTAAGTAGATGACCCTCTTGTTCCTCCTATTGCTAGCAAATCACAAGAGAGAAGTGTAGAACAGAAGGGAACGTCTGGAATTGGCCACTCCATGTGCAATATTGATTGGCATCATGGGAGAAAAAGAAAGGGGGAAGTTAGAAAGTGTCCACAAGGACAAACTGGGTTTAGAAGAATGATACGTGTTCTTCTTTGTCACTTTCTAAGGCATTCCTTATCCCTTGGATGAAATCCAAAATACTTTCCAGTTTTAAACACGAACTTATAAAGCTGAAGGGCAAGAAATTAATGACACAGATCTAGTTTCTGTGTGGATGGACATGTATGCACTTGAAATACATTTAATATTCATTAGTAGACCACTACATACATGCACAAGGTGCATGACAATTAAATGAGACATTACCTCTAAGGCACTCCATATTGCATTCAGTGCTGGACAACTGCTTCTTTACAATGATGATAACAGTTAAGGCATGGCAATAATAATTATTGTTCAGATATTGAGACCCATACGGCACAGCTAGGAAAATGCACTATCGAAGATAGAGAAGAAGGAGGCTTGCATTGTTACTTGGCATTCTGGCCCATATTAGGTCTGAGGTGTGGGTTCTCTCCTTGACGGCCACTGTTAGCCTTTATGATTTAATGCTTGTGTGGTTTCATGGCCTCACATGAAAACCAGAACAATATCTCCTCCCACTAAATGCCAGGAGGATCTTTTGAATGAGATACGTACAGCGAGGTCAGAGCCGGGGTCCAGCAATACAAATTGTGATTGCTGGCATTATGAAGGCTAAAAACGCAGAGCCGAAAATCAGAAACTTCTGGAGGATGGGAATCAAAGACAGTAGCCTTACATTGATTTCCATTACCTCTTCAGCTAGAGAGTGTCAATGTTTCGTTTCAGTGGCCTAGAGACAGACATGCCTGGAACCAATGGTCCTTCTCTAATGGGCCATCAATACAAAGAAATGCTTGTCATTTGGGGTCTGCAGTGAAGGTTCACTGAAAAATGTTTGTTAGTATTCTATAGGAGAGTTCTAGAAATGGAAAATATTCACAAAATGTCTTCCTGCTCTCAAATAATGGTCCCTGCCCCCCAACTCATTTGTCTTAAGCACAGTAGATTATTCAATTAACTTAGGTAAGAGAAGAACCCATTCTTTGTCACTTTTCTGCCCCCAGAGAAAAAAGCTTTTGAAATTGCCATCTGCTCCTGGGCATCTCTGTGCTTGCCTCTGTTCAGTGTGAACAAACCCCACAGGAGGACAGAGGGCTCAGAGGTAGGTAGGTGTCTGATAAGTGTCACAGAACCAGGACAATAAAACGTTTTCCAACGCCCAGAGCCAATGCATTCCCCTGGTTCATTGTGCATCACTAGCAAAGGGAACACTGGTCACCTTTAACTTGGGGCACCCAAGAATGTATCTCTAAAAGACTATTTTGCTTGCCAAAAATATAAGTGTGTTCAAGATAGAAACTGTGGTTTTTTTCCTTTTCTCCTAAATACAACTTAATGATTGGGGTGATTTGAGAACTGCCTAGGAAAACAAATCAATTCTTTTTGGTTTTTAAAAACTAACAAGAAATGCTGAGTGAGTAAAAGGCAATGAGGCAGCGTTCAGTAAATGCACCCGCATCAGGAAGGAGGTCAGGTTAAAATTGTGTTTGACTGTTGGAGTTTACTAAAAAAATTTAAGTACCATTACTGGAGATAAAATATTGTATGTGTGCATTAGCTCTTGGCTGGCTAGCCAAGACTCATGCACATGGTACCATTTTTATATATAAATGGACACGCTACAAATCAATGTTCTCTAATCTCAGCTGCACCCTCAATGATGCTTAGAAACCCCGTTATTCATCTGATTTCTTATCATATTCTCCTTCGGGGCCAGCACAAGCCTTGTGGAACTCTGACCGGCTCTGCTCCCCAACACACTCCAGCTCATGGCTCCTTTTCCAGAGGCTCCGTGTATTTTCCCCTTCTCCCAAGCAAGACCCTTCATGTGCAACCTAGATTTTATCCCCTTCCATCCTTTTGGTGTCTGGGATCTAAAATCTCACTGTCCAAGTCCTCCAGCCCAGACGGTTTCAGAGCTTTGCAACGTTCTTGCTCTCCCTTTGCTTCTCTTTACAGGCTTTGAACCCAGCCAAAGTTCTTGGTTTATTGCGCTTCCTAGACTTCTGGCAAGTGGGACCACTGATTTTAAGGATCCCCACGGTAGCGCCTGACCTAGCCTCATGCAAGAGTACATTCTGTCTCCTTGGTTCCCTCTCTTGTTCTGTAGGTGGATCTTATTTATGGAATTCTCCTATTTCAAAAACACCTTCTTGTAAACTTGATATGCCCTCTGGCTACTGACCATCTCTCTTTTCTTTTACTAAATTACTGAAAAAGGAATTTTTACACCATTGCTTCTGCTTTCTTTCCTCCTGCTCCCTTCTCAAGCCCTTAAACACTGGCAAAAAAAGAAAAAAAAGATATTACTTTGGTCTCTGGGTTACTGCATTTTCCCGTTTGTTTGTTTGTTTGTTTGTTTTTCTTTCTGGCGGATCCTTCTCATTCTCTTCATTTTTCTCCTATTCTCCCATTCCATATTTAATATTTAATTTATTTCCAAATTTTTTGCTTGCTATCATAGTCATTGATATTTTATTACTTACATTACCATTATTTTTAATCACTTAATTAACATATAGTATATAGATAGCTACAGAAGTAGAGTTTGGCGATTCATCAGTTGCATGGAACACCCAGGGCTCATTACATCAAGTGTCCTCCTTAACGCCCATCACCCGGTTAGCTCATTCGCCAACCCCTGCAACCTGCAATTTGTTTCCTATAGTTAAGAGTTTCTTATGGTTTGTCTCCTTTAATTTCTGTCTCATTTTATTTTCTCACGTTTCCTTACAACAGTCATCTGCACCCCTGAGTCCCTGCCCTTCCTCTCTCCAGAGCTCCAACTTCCTGCTCTGAAGTCCATTGGTAACTTCCACTTAGGTGTCCTTTCATACTCTTTTCATTAAAAAAAAAAAAAAAAAAAAAAATTGGCCCAGTTATCTCCTCTTCAAAACCCGTTTTCTTATCTTTCCTAATTCGGTTAGTAACGCCATCACAAAATCCTCATTGAAATCTTGGAGTTTTCATTTTCTCCTCCTTTCTCTTGCTACCTGAATTGATCAGTATGGGAAGAAACTCCTTCCGTTCTGTCCCCTGTCTATCCCCACTTCTTTGTTTCCTGTTCCTGCCACCTTCATCCAGACCCTCCCCTTCTCTCACCTACACCCCCTGAGTTCTCCTCACTGACTTCTCTCACGACCCGTATCTCTCCAGCACTCTGTCCCCCACACTGCTCTTAGAGCCTTCCTTCTCAAACCCAGCTGTTACCACACCGAGTCTCCATGTTTAAGAATGTTCTACACTCTTCGGCCTAAAGAGTTGAATTCAAAAAACATTTTATATAATTTCAAGTCTTCTCCCTGGACCTATTCTCTTTTCCCTTCTACCTTCCTTTTTTCTTTTTTTTTTTTTTTCTCTTATACTCCTCCTATGATCAGTCTGCTTCCTCTGCCATTTTGATTTGTGGATGTGGTTCCCGTATTTCAATGATCAGTCCAAGACTCAAAAGACCATCAGACAAACCTTCCCTGGACATTCTATTAATAGACGCTTATTCCTTCTAGCTTCTTCTGCGGAGTCTTCCATAGCCCTTTTCTCTGCCTTGCATTGCTGTCAGGGGAGTAACTCAAGAGTCTATGTTTATCTTGACCTCTCCAAGGACCTGGCACCTGGAGGAGGCACTCACCTCTTCATGGCTCTAAACGCAGCTGAAGCTTGACAATGATGGAAACAAGAACCTGGTGCTTATTACTTAGAAATCATTTAAAACGATGAACACTTTCAAAGATTTTATTCAGCACTGTTCAAATAAGGGAACTGTTTTCTTTTTCATGGTTTATAATTTATTCTATCAGACAGGTGTAAAATGGCTGTGGAAAGGCACAGATGCAAATTAATTATCCATTTAACCTCTGACAAAAGAAAATAATCTGACTCCCTTTGAAGCGTCTTTCCAACCCCCCCCCCCGCCACAATCAGGATAATAATGTAAAATTTTACTGATATCTTTCAAGGACAGTGTCACGTTTATGGCCCCTTGTCACAGAGTCTCCGGTAGCTGAGCAGACTGTGGGAGGTGATAAGGGTGGGTAAACAGAGCGCTTCGGAGAGGGAGGCAGGTTTACACGCGGCTCATGGTGATTAAGGAAAAAGCTGGGTGATACCCGGTGGGACTCACATGTGCATTAACAAACTGGGGGAGAGCAGGGTTAATGATTCTGTATGAGAAGAATGAGTAAACATAGATTAGGATTGCATTTCTGGAAACCACCATAGAAAATTAGCCGAAGCAGCACTCCACCGTCTGATTGTGATTCTGAAGAACTTCCTCCCTGAATTGCAGAAGTTTCCACTGGGTGGATTAATACGCAGAGAACTTTGAAGGGTTTTCTTCCCTAGGTCCTCAGCTTCTTTGCTAGGAAAGAAAAACAGTCAAAACAAGTCATTCATTTTTAAAGATTGCTTTAACAATATTTACCATAGAACCACATTCGCTTCCTATCAAGGCAACATTTCTTGGGGCTTTTTTTTTTTTTTTTTTTTTTTTTAAGAAAGAGAAAAGGAGAGTGTCCCTCAAGTGGGTTTTGAAGCATTATAAAAATGTGGCATGTCAACTATTTGCATAAAAATTCAATCACTTTAAAGACTGAGAGTGACCGACTTCAAGCACAGCATCTTGAGAAATTATCTCTTAAATGGAGTAGCTTTATGTCTAAGTTAACTTTTTAAATAGTCATTTATTCAGCAGGAAGACATTTGTAGTTTTCCTTTTTTTTTTTTGAAAAAAAAAAAAGAACAACTGATGACATATAAGTCATCTCTTCTGTATGGTACTAATTAGGCAGTTTAAAAAAAAAATTGAAGTCCTACTCTCTTTTCCTACTGAGTATGCACCAGCTAATGGGAAATCAGAATGTCTGTAAGTCTCCTGAATTCAAACAAAATTAAGGTGAACTGAAACTTAATGCAGGTAACAGAAGGAAAGGGCATGAGAGGTGGAAGGCTGGTTGAGATGTGGCCCTCATCCCATACCCCTACTGCCCTGGTCTTCCTAAACAAACACCAGCAGAGGTTTCAGAAGAAGAGAAAAACATCAGAATTGCCCTCTACAGGAGAAATAGCGCCCCCCTCCCCCACATACCCAACAAGGACTCTGGGTGAGTCCCAGTATCTGGTGATGTCTTCGAGGTGGAATTGCTAGGACAGAGGGGATGCACATTTCCCGTTCCGATACATGTTGCCACTTGGGAATGGTTGTACATATATTCAAATATTTAAGTATGAAATGTGTAACTATGCAAAGATCCATCTTTTTCCCTTTCCCCATAGTTGGGAGTCATTACACCGATTTGAACAAATCATTTTCATAACTGTTCTTGGAAATCATCTCCAGATCTAATTTTGAAGGGGTTTAGAAGCCATCCCTTTCTGTTCAACTTACAACTTATTCTTAAATAAAACCAGTATTACTCAGCCTAACCACCTCTCCATCTCCAGACTTCCTTTCAAAGGACTTTTGATTACTTTTCAGAAATGAAAATCCATTTTCATGTGTTGAAGTTCCTTTATTTTGGAAGATAGTCAAAACGATAGAGTGCGCTCCCTGAAGGCTTAACCAGAAAAGTCAGAAACACTTTCAAGAAATTGCTGCAGCCTTATTTAAAGCTTATAGCTTCCTAAGGTAACCCCTTCCCCTCCACACACGAGGGTATAGGGGGGTGTAGGGGGGTGGGGGGGAAGCCCTATTTATTGAGAAGTGTGGAGTTTGGTGTATTTGTTTTAAAAACTCATTTGCTTTACGTTGTTGAGAAATGTTCGTTAGTGGCAGGTCGCCTCTACCTGTAATTCCTTTAATCAAAGTATTTTGTCAAAAGGGCTGTAAAACATTTATTTGGCTTGGTTTCATCAATAGAGCGACAGAACGATCTCTGTATTAAGTGTCTCATCTTTCACCTGGAATTGTTCTGACTGAAAACAATGTGTCTTCTAAGTACACAGTAAATCAACGGCTTGATTTCAAAAGATAGGCCACCCTTCAAAGAGCTTGGGGTCATTCCATTTTGCACACTCTGTCCAAGATAATTTCTAATTTGCCTTTTTCAAGGCGAGCATGGAAAAACGCTCTCATAAGGTTGAGAATTTTCTCTTTCTTTTCTGCCCAAGAATGTAACGCAACTTTCAAATCATCGCAAAGCAAACAAAAACAGCCTCCCACCTCCCCTCTGGTGAAAATCGTTCAGTTTAAAGGCGAGGTCTGGTTTCAGTAATATGAAATTCTTTGTTAGCCTTAGAAATGGGAGATCAATGACTTATTCTTGTAATCCCTTAACTCTTAAACAGTCTCCCAGAAAGCTGGTTTCAAAAAAATAAGACCAGGCTTTGCATTTAGATAGACACTCAAGTGAGTCACGGGGAATGTGTGAGCTCCTTTTGGTGCTGTGTTTTCTTCCCGTCAGACCAATAAATTCCTACAGGTCTCAGCTCTTTAATTCCCTTTAGGGAGGGCTGGGATAAAGAATATCAGCCCATTCTAAAAAATCCTGCTGTTTTTATGACATACAGAAATAGCTACAAGAAATACCTTAATCATTTTTACTTGCAAGGCCATGTAACTTTTTTTTTTTCCTCCAGAGTTAATGATCACTAAGGGCCCGCACACATGCACGCAGAACCCTGGCCCTTGGGTCTCCCTAAGTCACGTTTATGGTTCGGCCCCCAAATAAAACTATGTTGAGTTCTCTGAATCTGCGTTCCTGCTCTAGCCTTCAGGGTTTATAGGCTTCCATTTCATTTCCTCTGCTAGCCATGTTGCAGCTATAATATTTCAGTTCCTGAGCATTTACTTAGCAGGGCCAGATTAATCCAGCTTAAATTTGCACTCATGGTGTAAAACTGATTGAGGCCTGTCTCCATTCATCAGCATCCTCAAGATGGGACCCCGTATTCTGGCCTCAGTACTTTTGTACAGTCTTATGTCTGGAATGACCTTTCTCCAATTCATTTAACGCTATTCTTTCTTCCATCAGAGCTCAGACAAGTCCCACTGCCTCCCATGAGCTTTCCCCAGCTTTGGAAATGATCAGAGCTTCACAACTCTTCTTTCTTCTTAGAAATCCTATAATATAAAATACAATGTTTAAAACTTATTATTTTTCCTTTGTTGGGAATTATTTTCTGAAAGGGACTACCTACCTCAGGGGCATTGCATATCTCCTGGCAGCCCTCTTCCCCAATGCTTCCCAACACAAGGCCTGGGGCAGGAGTCAAACCGGGTCCTCACACACTCTAATTATCTTGTATTATAGTTCAGTCTGCATGCAGGAAAAGATGTGAAAGCACAGGGATTTTCTTTGAGCTGTACAAACAGAGGCTTGATGCCAGTAACAGTTTTGCACGTTTTCATTGTTTGGATGAGTAATTACATCAAATGTGTAATATCCTTCTTGTGAATTTTATGTGCATTATGTTTAACACAAGCCTCCTCTTTTTCATTGTTTCCAGTTTTCAAAAATGTAAGCCAACCACCTCTTTGGAAAATTTCCATTTCTGTTTTTCTTCTTAACGATTTGTTCTTTTCTAAGCTTTTTTTTCTGAGCCTTCCTTTTATACTTTTCATTTCTATCATGTTCTCAGTTTGTACTTGTTCTCAAGAATCTAAAGGATTAAAAAAGAACATGTATGTTAAATACATACCTAAAATATCTGAAAAAGAACATGTCTGTGTACACTCACTGCTTACAAAACTTGAAAACATTTTCATCAGTGATGTAAATTCAAGTAAAAGTAACATTTTTAACATCGGAAATTCTTACACTTTTCAAAGCTGTAATTTTTTTCTCTAAATTATTTGAAATTATCTACAAAGTTAAAAGGGAAATGTGTTATTAAAAAGTATCAACATTTTTAACAAAATTGTTACACTGAATCACAAAATTTTATTTAAAAATCCTTTTCTTTGTTTTCTTGGAAACTTTTTATTATGGAGAAAATCAAACATACTAAAATAGGCAGAATAATATAATAAACTCCCACAGACTTATTACCTAGCTTCCATGAATTGCTCAGTCCTGGCCAATCTTATTTCATCTTCCTATCCCCACCCTTCTCCCATTATTTTGAAGGAAATCCCTCATGTCGTATAATCTGACCTGTGAATATGTCAGCAACACGCCTAAAAGATGAGACTTTTAACCAATCACATTATCATCATCATGTCTTAAAGATAACAATAATTCCTTAGTATCAACAAATAACTAGCAATTGTTCAATATTTCAGTGTGTCAAATGTCACATACATATCTTATGGTTGGGATCAAAACACAAATAAACCTCACACATTGTGACTTGCTGAAATATCTATTAAGTCTCAATGTTTTGGTTTTCTTTTCCTTTCTGTCTCTTTGTTTCTCTTTCTCTCTGTCTTTATTGCTATCTCTCTCTCTCCTTTTCATTTTAATTATTGAGAGAACTGCCTTGTTTGTTCTATAGAGTTTTGTCCAGTCTGAGTTTGGTGATTACAACCCTATTGTACTATTGAACATTTTTGATACTAATATTCAATTGCAGCATTAGTTACAATAGCCAAGTTATGGAAGCAACCTAACTTCCCATTGATAGATGAATGGATAAAGAAGATGTGGTAGAGATAGACAATGGAATACTACTCAGCTCTGAAAAAGAATGAGATTATGCCAAGTGAAATACGTTGAACAGAGAAAACAAACACTATATAACTTTATTTACATGTGGAATCTGAAAAATAAAACAAATGAACAGACAAGACAAGACAAAACAAAACATAAACAGAGTCCTAGACACAGAGAAACAATGGGTGGTTGCCAGAGGGGAGTGGTGATAGAGAAAAACAGCAAAATTGGTGAAGGCCATCAAGAAGTCCAAACTTCTACTTGTAAGATAAGTAAGTCACTGGGATATAAGGTATAGCCTCAGGAATATAGTTAATAATATTATAATAACTTTGTATAGGGGTGCCTGGGTGGCTCAATCAGTTCAAGTGTCTGCCTTTGGCTTGGGTCATGATCCCAGGACCTTGAGATTAAGTCCTGCATTGGGCTCTTTTCTCAGTGGGAAGCCTGCTTCTCCCTCTAATTTCCTTTCTCTCTCTCCCTATCTCTGATAAAACAGAGAAACTAAAAAACCCCCCAAGACCCCCAGCTTTGTATAATGACAACAGGTAACTAGATCTATTGAGATGATCATTTCATAATGTATGAAAATATCAAATCACAACATTGAATACCTAAAACTAAAAGAATTCTATATGTCAATCGTAATTCAATAAAAACACTTAGTTACACCTTATTTAATGCTTTGTAAAATTATAAATATTTGCAGTTTTGCATCCAACATCCAATTAGTTGTCAATGCAAAAAACTTGTGTGTGTACACCTACACGTTTAAGAGTGAAGCAAACTCTATAATACAAAATCTTCCACCAGCCACTGTGTAACTTCCATACTTACCCTGCACATTCTCTAGTACTCCCCAGAATCACAAATTGGAACCTGAAGAGAAGCAAGAAAATAGATACTTGACTTGACTGAAAAATTATACTTTGTTTTGTTGGAGCTGTTGTGTTGGTGTTGAGAGGAAGATTACACAATGTATTTGATTTGTCTCTTACCTAAGCTTCCCCCACTCCATCCTATTTGCATTGTCCACCTCTGTTACTGGGGACAGTACAATACTCCTGGCCCCACAGCCCTCACGTTTGGTTTCCTAGGCCATTGGGAGATAGAGAGGTGAAAACATTTCCTTGGGCCTGACTGGTATTAGTCACGAGAACAGATGTTGAGAAGTACAGATTGTACTAGGCTAACACTGAGTGTTGGACCCCAAGTGAGGAGCTTGGCAGGCATTTAAAAATAAGACTCAGTGGGTCTCCTATCAACCAACAGATAAGTGACTTCCAGGGCGACAAGAAATCTACAGAGTGGTCCAAACGGAGACGTGGCTTCTCTCCAACATGTTTCTGCTGATTTTATGTGAAGCTAAAGGCTTTTGGACAGTGATTAAAGGCTGGGTTAGGCAACTGATCAGATTCATAGATTGTTCTTTGAGATAGGAAGGGTTTCAAGTGCCACAAAGATTAGCCAGGAGACGAGTCAAGTCCTCAGAGATAGGCCCGTCACCACTCATTTTAGCTTCTCTTCAGGAGATACACACAGACCTCAGGTACTAATTAGATCACTATGATACCGAGCAAGGGACTGAACATTCGGGTCTACAGGTTCCTGGGTTGTAAACTGAGGAGGCCAAACCATAGGATCTCTAGGAAGCATTCTGGCAGTTTTGCATCCTGAATTCGTCCCAGATGTGTGAGCACCACTCGGTTTGGTGTGACCCAGTCTTTTATTTGATCCATGCCTGCACATGGGGCCACTTGCACTAACTCATAGCTAGCCTATGGAAATAGGTAGGAACGAGAAGCCCCTGCAACAACACCTCACACATTGCTGTTTCTAATCTTTATTTATGGATTGAATAAAGTGTCCTTTGCTACGTGACCCTAGATAACTCCTGTGAGTTCCCAAATCCGTCCTTTACTTGCAGTTCCTGTGGTCTCACTGTTGACCCCATTCTTTCTCCATTCTTCGTTGCCATTTTGAGACCATTGGTACCCACTGGCTTGGCCAAAGGCAGAAGGAAGCAGCACGTCTTGTGTGGGGAGGCATTTGATAAAGATATTAAAGTAATACATGCATCAACTATTATGCAAAGTGGTATGCAAATTCAGTTAAAGGGAGCATCATAATGGTAGTTTGTCAAAGCTTTGACTGTGTCAGCCTGGAAAAAGTTGAGAAGTGCTGTGTTAAGCTAATATTTCTGGTCTGTGCAGGCTTTTTCAGAATAAAAATACATCGCTATTAACCCATCAAAATGTTGTTTATGAAAATAAATAAAGCAGCAGCATCACCTGCTTCCATTAATAATGGAGGTTTAATAATTATAGAAATATTTTGGTAAAATTATTTGAGTCTTCTATGTCAAAATAAATATGTTTTATTCTCTTCCTATTTCACTACCTTCTACAAAGGCTTTATTCTCATGGGCTTTTGTTCTCTGGATTTATATGGCATCTATTCCTGTGAATACCATTGTCTGGCTATACGAATTTTTTTTTTTTTAAAGTAACTTGTTTTTTATTGAAGTGTGGCATATATATGTACCTACAGAAAGGCCTGTAACCACACTCAGAGCACTATGTTAAGTCCCAATAGCTTAACGAATGCCCCTTCCCAGTCATTTGGTCCTGCTCAAAGGTAATCATTCTTGACATCTATCATGAATTATTTTTGACTGGGTTTGAGCTCTGAATACATGAGATCGTGCAGTAGGTGCACTTTCCTTCCACCCACCTTCTCCTCCTTCTTCCTTCCCTCCCTCCCTCTTTCTTTCTCTCTTTCTTTCTTTCTTTGCCCAATATTGTATTTGTAAGATCTTCCCATGTTGTATTTTGTGATAGATTGTCTATTTATACTGATTTACAGCGCTCCATTGTAGAGCAGCCATGGCGGGGTGCGTGTCAGACTGAGGAATGGTTATCTATAACCTCCAGCTACAGTGCTTTGGATCCACTGATGCAGTCGAACCTCTGGGACCTGCTTTCTGGGGGCAGCATCCAGCCGGTGACTCAACATGGCTGGCCTTAAGGTCTGAGTATTGGTGCTCCGTGGGGACTCCTCGGTGGGCAGTATTTGCATGGACACTCCCCACCAGACCAGCTGTGATATTCTCAGAGCCACCCCATGTCGAAGCTGCTCTCCGACTCTCCCGTCCTTCGCTCTTCCTTCTACAGGTCCACAGGACCTGCATTGCCTTCTGAAGACGTACTCTACATTCTCATGCTCTGTCCATCAGTAAATATTGTGCACTCCTAACTGCATCTGATTATGTGCTTCCCAGAGAGGGTGAACTAGCACATAACACAATTATACCACAAGTTATTCATCCGTTCTCCTGTGGGCAAACATTTTAGTTATTTCTAGTCCTGAAGAGCCATGAAAAGTTTCTTAAAACATGTTTCTTAAAAATGTTTCTTAAAACATTCCTGTACATGCTTTGGGGGCACATTTGTATGCAAATCGGTTGGATCACTGTGGAATTGCTGGTCACAGGTTATGTGTGATTTTAACTGCAGTAGATCCTATCTGAGCTTAACCAAATGATTATCAGTCTACATTGCCACCAATACAATATGAAAGTTCTAATTGTTCCACATACTTTCCTACACTCAGTATGGTTTTCAGACTTCTCAGTACCTTGTTTTTTCAATGTCTAATAATGTTGAGCACATTTTAATATCTGTTTATCATTTATCTATCCTTTTATGTGAAGCATCTATTCATATGTGACTATTTTTCTAACACTTACCCCATATTTTCTTTATTGACTTACAGAAGTTTTTATATATTTTGGATATGACTCTCGAATACCTTTCTCCGCTCTGAGCCATGTTTTCTTTTTTTTAATTCTTTTTTTTTTATTAAATTGATTTATTTATTTTCAGAAAAACAGTATTCATTATTTTTTCACCACACCCAGTGCTCCATGCAATCCGTGCCTTCTATAATACCCACCACCTGGTACCCCGACCTCCCACACCCTCAGCCACTTCAAACCCCTCAGATTGTTTTTCTGAGCCATGCTTTCTTAATGATGATTTTCTAATCCTTTCTTAATGATGATTCTGATACACAGAACTACTTAATTAACATGGTGTAATTTATCAATCTTTGCTCCTTTTTAAGAACTTTTTTTTGACCCTTTAAGAAATCTTTATTTTTCTAAAGTTCATAAATGCAGTTGCCAATATTTTTTTCTAGAAGCTTTTCCTTTCCACAGTTAAGAACATACCTGGAGTTGATTTTTGTGTGTAATGTGTAGTAGGGATCATTACTAATTTTTTAAACATATAAATATCCATTTGACTCAGCTTCATTTATTAAAAAGGCCACCCTCCCTTCACTGCATAGCACTGTTGCTTTTGCCACAAATCATGCGGTCTGTTTCTTTACTTTCTCTTTTGTTCCACTGATCTATTTGTGTATCTTTGAATTAATGCTATACTCTCCTAATAACTTGACTTTATGATAATTTTGGCTATCTAGTGCTTAATTCTTGCAATATTCTCCTTTACCTTAGATTATCTTGGCTATTCTAGCATTTTCATATGGAGTTTATAATCAGATTGTCAAGCTATGCAGATATACTGTTGGGATTTTGACTGGGATTTGCTGATCCTCAGATCAATGTGAAGGAACGGACCACACTGAATGCTCCAATCCAAGAATGTGGTGTATCTCTCCATTAGTCTAGATATTCTGTAATTAAGCTCAGTAATATTTTCTGATTTATAGATAGGTTTAGTTTGATTTATTCCTAAATTCCAATTTATGCACTGATTTTGTTTGATTTATTCTTAAATAGATGATTATTCTTGATAGCATTATGAAGTTTTATTTTCAAATTTTATATTCTAAATATTTGTTTCTGTTGTATGGAGATGAACTTAATTTTGTATATTGATCTTGAAGGTAACAACTTTTGTTGTTTATTGGTTCTTCGTCATTTTCTATGCACACATTTATATTTTCCACGAATAATGAGCGTTTTATTTTTTTCAAATCCTTATACTTTTTTTTCTTATTATATTGCATTGGCTAAGATATTCCTTACAATGTTGAATAAAATTGTGATGTCAGATATCCTTGATGCATTCTTGATCTTGGAAATGACAAGGGGTATCCTTTTAATCTTTCACTATTAGCTATTGTTTGGGGGAAAGCTGTTCTTTGTTAGACTGAAAACAATTTCTTATTCCTGGTTTACTCAAACTTTTGTTTTTATCATAAATGTGTACTGATTTTTATCAAATGCTTCCCTACATCTACTGAGAAGTGTTTCTCTTTTATTTTGTGAATATGGTGAATTACATTAATTTATTTTTAAATGTTACTTATCTTTAAAAATAATCCTGGAATAAATCCCACTTAGCAATGATATATTATCCTTATTATACTTTTACTGAGTACAGTGAGCTAATATTTGTTTAAAATTACTATACCTAAACTTATAAGAGAAATTTTCCTATAATTTTCCTTTCTTCTAATATTCTTGTCAGGTTTTGGTATCAAGGTTAATCTTGCATTATAGGAAAAACGTGTAAAGTTCTTCTTTTTAAATATTTTTCTGTTCTCCAATTTAATATTGGCATAGTTTCCTCTTTAGATATTTAGGATATTTCACCAATGAAGCCATCTAGACCAGTAGTTTTCTTTATAAAACAAGTTTTGAAATTACCCAATAAATTTCTTTAGTATAACCTATTCAGATTTTTTATTTTTGTTGTGTGTTAGTTTTGTTAAATAAAACTTTTCAAGGATGCTTATGTTTTATTTAAGACTTAAATTTATGGGCATAAAATTGTGCATCATACCCTTTTACTGTTTTTTAAGTTTCCAAAAGATCTGCAATACTGTCCCCTTTTACTGTCCTGATATTATCTGTGCCATTTGATTTATCAATTCTATTAACATTTTTGAAAAAAACTCTTCTGTTTTTTTCTATTGTATATTCACCTTCCATCTAATTAATTGCTGCCCTTGTCCTCCTTCCTTGAGATTAATTATATCCTTTTTTTTTGAGAAGAAAACTTAGATAATTGTTTTTCAAATTATATATATTTATAATATATAACATTATATTATATATAATTACATTATATGTTTTGCGTGTGTGTGTGTATTCCTATATATTCTCCAGGAAGGATTTATTTGATTTCTTACAGGGAGTTAGCCTAAATGTAATCATCTTGATTTAATTAGGTATTGAGATACTTTGAGACTGAAGTTTAAGTTTTGTGAGGGGTTGTCTATTTTCATTTTTCTCTAATACCTAAAATGTTACCATTCAGGAATCTCAATTAAGACTTGGAATGTTAATCAGAGCTCCTTCTGCTTGGCAGGTCTTGAATGCTGATTTCTTTTCTTTCTTTCTTTTTTTTTTTTTCTCCTCAGCTCCATGGTACAGATGAAAGCTCATCATAGCTTTTGTTTTTTTTTTTTAAATAATAAATGACTTTTTAAAGCAGTTTTAGATTCATAGCAGAGTAGAAAGTACAGAGAGTTCCCACATGCTCCATGTCCCCCCAACCCCCATTCAACCTTCCCTACTATCAACATGCTGCACAATGAGGCACATTTGTTACAACTGACACATTACTGACATTGACACATCATTATCACTCAAAGTTCATAGTTTCCGTTATAGTTCACTCTTGGCCTTGGGTAGTCTCTGGGTGCTGAAAATCTATAAGGACACTACTGTAATATTGTACAGAATAGTTTCACTGCCTTTTAAGTCCTTTGTGCAAAGCCTGTTCTTTTTAGCGGCGTCAAAGTTGAACATTCTTCCTAATTTACTGGCCTTTTTCTTCTGAAATCTTAGGATCGATCAAATGCTGAAAGTTTAGAAGCTCAATATTATGTTAGGCTTCCTTCTCTTAGAGTCTCTTTTTCTTTGATCTCGCTGTTCTTAAGTCTTAGAAACTTAGTGGTTTGTTTTCCAAAACCTTAAGTAGCTGCTGTTTTAGTTCAATTTTGTTTTATATTGTGTTCAGCTTTTATGTTTTTTTCTTAGGGAGCGGTTTTATCTGATAGAAGCTAGTCCTCTAGCCACGTTAACTTTATAGAACTGCTAATATAATTGGTTTCATCTGAGCTAATTATTTTGTTGACATGTAAAGACTACAAAGTTGTCAGAATAGAGAAAAAACTATTCTTGTTGAATGTATCTTTTCCCCCAATAGAACACACCTACTCATTCATTCACTTATTTATTCATGCCTCAGCAAATATTTATTAAGCATACCTTGTGTCCTTCTGTGAAATGTAAAATATGTTAGTCTCTGGGGATATAGAAGTACATTTATCAATGGTTCCTGGATTTGAGGGGCTTTCCATGTACTAGATTACATGAGTGGAAAGATTAAGAGGAAAAAGATATTGGATTTTGGACTAAGATTATTTATTAGTTGTGACCTTGAACAAGTTATTCAGCTATATCCAAGTTTCAGCTGGGCAAAATATTGAGTGTTATAAGATTAGACAAAAAGTATGTGATATATCTATCACTATGTCTGCAACATAGTTAAGATATAAATATTTTGTATTTCTTATTGTTATTCCAGGTGGAGAGACATATGAAGTACAAAGTCCCCGGGAGTGTTTATGGAGGACAAGGAATGATTTTATAGAGGTTAAAATATAGAAGACATATAGGAGATCACCATCCACAGTTGGTGGTGATAGTAGGGCTAACATGTGAGTGGGGTGGGGCAAAATAGGTTTGAAAGATAGGAAGAAGGAAGTCTTTGGTATGGAGGGAATTATACAGGGCTTTACTTTTTTTTTAGGCCTTTTTTTTTTTTTAATATTACAAAATGGACATTTGTAATGTTTGGCACAGAGTTCCATGAGGAAACAATGTGAATAAGATAGACGTGGTCCATTGACCTACTTTTACAAAGTTTACTGATGATCTGGGGCGCCTGGGTGGCTCCGTGGGTTAAGCCTCTGCCTTCGGCTCAGGTCATGATCTCAGGGTGCTGGGACTGAGCCCCACCTCGGGCTCTCTGCTCAGTGGGGAGCCTGCTTCCTCCTCCCTCTCTGCCTGCCTCTCTGCCTACTTGTGATCTCTCTGTCCAATAAATAAATAAAAATCTTTAAATAAGAAAAAAAAACTCTTTACAAAGTTTACTGATGATCAAGTATGTAGACATGCAAGTAGGCAGTTGTGAATGTTATGGTACTCTAGATATTTTGGAATAACAGGTCATCCCATAGCCATTGTTCTCTTCTCTAAAATGGGCCCTCAGCTAGAAGCCTAACTTAAATAGGGCCCATAAGATTATGGCAGAAATTTGGGGCTGTCATTCAGGGACATTGTGTTTTCTGCTTTGGCTAGAGCCACCTGCCATGTTCTTCCATATGGCTAGAGAGCAGAGAAAGCTGTTTTACAGAAACCAATAGAAAGGAAGTAGATATGCATAAATTAGCCAAAACACAAGGGAGAAAGAATCATAACAACTTTCAATTTCTAGTGCTAGTCCTTCCCTAAGGCCTGGATTATGAAAGGTAACACCACATCTGTATATTACTTATGGTCCCTTAAGCTGATTTTCACATCTTGCAACCAAAAGTCTTATCAAATAAACTTATGATAGACGCTAAGATAGAAGATCTATACTTTGCTAGAAAATTACATATGGAAGGCACATAATGCTACTTAGTTGGTATGGCAGGGAAGGACCTTGTTGGAAGAGATGACTAAACTCAGATTAAAAGGAAAAGCAGATGTCACAAGAAAAGGGGCAAGGTTGCTGTGAGCAGAGGGAAACACATGTGTGAACTGGAGGAGTAACTATAGGTTCAGTCTGTTGTGGTACAGTATTGGGATGCTGGGAAGGAAAGGGTAGAAAGATATCAAATTGGAGAGAGGGACAGCTTTAGGTCATCCGGCCTCCTTGCTAAGATGTAGACCCTCATCCCCACATTCCCTAGAGACAGAGTCCCTGTCTGTTACTCACATCTCTGCAGAGGAAAACCAAGGCATCTGCTGGGTGCGTGGTAGCCATAATTCCACATATCTTGATAGAATGAGCTGTAGATGAAGAGCTGGATATTTGGTCTCATTCCATCCCTCTCTGCCTTGCTTTCTAACTTGCTCTTCAGAAAACACAGGGACACCTGGGTGGTGCGGTGGGTTAAGCATCTGACTCTTGGTTTTGGCTCAGGTCGTGATCTCAGGGTTGTGAGATCGAGCCCTGAGTATGCTCCGTATTGAGCACAGAGTCTGCTTCACATTCTCTCTCCATCTCCCTCTGCCCTCCTGCTCTCCCTCTCTCCCTACCTCTCTCTCAAAGAAAGAAAGAAAGAAAGAAAGAAAGAAAGAAAAATACAGTTTGTTCCTTTACAATGGTGGTGACCATTCCTCTGATGGGTAATGAAGGGAGATTTAGAGACTCCTTTCATGATGTGGGGAGTCTAAATACGGTACATTGGTTAAGACTTTGGTCAAAGACCCTGTTCGTCCTCTGAGGACGCCTTAGCACTGATTTATTCTCAAGAATACCAGGCCAAATCAGAGAAGTGAGTGAAAAGTTAGCAATAAAACAACTTGGTTTTTATCAGAGTATAATATTCTCTTTGGTGTTTTTAGACTGTTTATAAACAACTTGAGTTATTTGGAGAAATGTGTTAAATAATTATGCAGTTACTAAATACTTCATTTTTGTAATTGACACTTCTCTTAGGTTGCTATTAAAGAGTGTGCCTGTTATTTTTGTAATTTGGGGTGTGGGAGAAAGCGCTATACTCTGCTCTTTCCCCTGAGCTCCACAGAAATAGTCTTTCTGGAACAGGACTGCAATGTCAATGAGTGTTAAGAGACTATGTCCCCACTGCTTCCTTCGAACAAGACGCACCATATTCCTCCAACAATTAGAGACCTTCCCCTTTAGGCTGCTTAATCAGAGACAAGGAAAGACTGGCTCTGGGGTGTTTCCATTTTATCTTGGAACTCTGTAATGGACCAGACTCAGACCCAGACGATTCATCCGTCATTACAGATGGCCTTGATTGTTTATCCCAGGCTAATACCAGTTTCATCAGGAGCAGCCATTTTCTCTCCAATTGGCATTTAATATCAAATGACAGCTAGCGTGAGAAGGCTTTGGAGGATGATAAATTCAACGGAAAAATCAAGGAAGACGGGGAGTTAGGAATCTGCAGAATCAATGCAGATGCATGGGAATGCTGAGAGCTCTCTGCAGGAGATCCCCCACACGTGAAAGCAGGAGTTATGGAAGCCTACGCATTGGATGGGCGGCAGTGGTGGTGCCAGGCTGCCCTTAACACACCAAGGAATGCCAGAGACCATTTTTTCGTGTGCTTACTATGTGACCGACATTGGGTAGAGCGCTTTTTGTGGTTTGTCTTATTGAATATAGGCAAGCTGAGGACCTGGATGCTACCACTGGTTCCACTTAACAGAGAAGTAACTCACCGAAGTTCCCAGAGATCAGGAAAGGGCCTGGAAAACTGAACCCTGAGCTGTGTTGTAGGATTCCCGGACCTACGCCCTTGGTGATCTACTGCACCATCCCCTTAGGCGGACCACTTTGTCTTGTTCCGCTTGCCCTTTGACCTTGCGTTTCTTTGGGCTAGATGGACATTGACACCTTATAACGTTCCCAAAGTCTTGCGTGGTCACGTTAGTATTTGCTACCTTGTTATTCCCTAGTATTATCACGATCTGGACGCCAGATACTACCCCCGTAAAATCCCCGGGTAGGAACAGCTCTACCCCAGGAGGCAAGGCGGCAGAGCGCCTGCACTTTGCTCTGCGCGGTTTCTGCGCTGAGGCTGCTCCTTGGGCTTGGCTTGCTTAATGAACAGCGTTAACAGGACCCGCCTTTGTTCTTGGCTCCAGCTACTCAGCAGTCGGCGCTCACCCCCCAGCCAGGTGACAGCCCTCTCCGCCAAGCTGTCCCTAGGTCGGCTTTCTCTGCCTCTGGTGACTTCTCCCACCTGCCTCTTGGTGGGGCTTTAGCGCGGCCATCACCTTGTCGCTCCCGAGGGCCCTGCAGGGGGCGCTGTGATGGCGGGCGAGGGGCGCTGTGGTGGCGGGCGGGGGGCGCTGGGATAGAGGGCAGGGGGCGCTGTGGTGGCAGGCGGGGGGCGCTGTGATGGCAGGCGGGGGGCGCTGGGATAGAGGGC